>NW_022985452.1:551655-572127 GCF_010093595.1 Mytilinidion resinicola | reverse complement strand
TACAGTATCTTTCAACTGCTAATTCTGATTTGGGGCTTAACTTCTGTTGGAATTTATGTACATCTTGGTGAGATTAGCGTTTTCTGTTGATGCGCTTGAGAATGGTATCTGGGTGTATCCCATAGGCGAATGCGCTAGCTGAGGGGCTCCCGTAATATTCAGATTGATGTCCACTGATGGCGTCCTGTATAATTCGTTCTTTGGCTTGTCCACGGGGCAATGGCGGCATGGTAAGTGGGTGTATTAGGAATAAGGGGCCACGGGGCGTAGGGGCGAGCTGATTTTTGGGTGTTCACAGCAGAATCGTTGATCCTGACCAATCAGAAATAGGCGGTGAGGCGTACGCACGAGCCATTTCAAATACCCCGTCGATTTCAAGAACCCCCTCAAATACTCTAGCTCCCACGACCACCTAGCTCCCACCCACGACCACCTATTTCCCACGGCATAGCAATCAACGAGCACTGCGTCCTTCCTCGAGAGCAGCCTATCTTGTTCTCTACCGTAGTTAGCAGACAGCACGACAGCATCTAAGACCAAGGTTTGCTGGATTGACGGTCAGGGCGCACGCCAGCAACGCCCTAGCACCCTCTCTGCACACGTGATGTTGCGCCCTGGCCCTCGTGTGGCCTCCAGTGGTCGCCAGCGGACCCCGACCGTCCTTATCAGCACCCTAGGCCAGAGTGAGGCCCAATACTAAGAAGCAATCAGTGCGCGAGAGGGCTGCTGGTGTGCTGGTATTCTGGTGGAGAGAATGACAGAGAGAAGGTGATGGCGGTGCTCTGATGGAGAGAGGAGGAGGAGAGTCACAGCTATAGGATGGAGAGACAATTGGAATCCTCAGCGGATTCTGTCCCGATAAACGATCGAGAGTACTTAAGGAAGAAGAACTCTAGTTGATATTTATTACTGTTAATTCTTACTTCTTTCTCAGCCGACTCTCGATTGGCTCATGTCCTTCCATTGCGTGGTCAAAGTCTTCACCAAAGTCATCGCAGCTCCCCGCAAAGTCATCGCAGCTCCCCGGTGAACTATGCTCTCATTTTTCAAACGAGAGCCTTCTAGATGTCATCTGCGCGATCGACGTCATTACCCAAACGTCCCTTGTGTCCAGACAGGAGTCTTTGGCATTTGAACTCCTCCAGTCGTCCACGTTAAGCAAACCGCGCTATAGGTCTCGTTTCCGGTACCCCCAATCCACCCAGCGTCGCGAAAGTCTTTCATGACAACGTAAACCCAGTATCTGCACTCCAACATAGCGTTACCATATCGGTAATTGTGATAGCCCTTTGCTGAAATTCGATCCAAGACGTGTCGAACATACAGTCCTTGAACTGCAGGAAACGGTATCTGATGTACAACGTCTGTTGATACATTGTAATCTAGCCGTTTCACGATCAAGGTTGCCAGTTCACCAGCGACGGGATTCGGCGACATGTCGAGGCGCACAGATCCTCCGTTGAAAACGGTTGCATGCAGCAACGCCGCTTCAAGAAATATTTAGCGCTCCAATCTCCCTAATGGAAACGCCCTTAGCGGCGTGGACCAAAGCCAGCTCTCTACCATGGTAAGCGACGCAGCGTTCGCAGACGACCCTCCGGCCTGATAGGTTCAAGTTTTTGACTCGCTAGGCAACAGTTGCGGTCTCATCTCCCAAAACACTGCAGCCTGATAAGCTGAGGCCTTTGGTGAACCGGTGAGCTGGGGTCATCACGAAATGCTATCGATACGCACCTCAAGCCACCCCATGATCTAGCCCTCGACCAACACTGGATCAAGCCGATCGGTGATATAGTAGCAGCCACCCTGTTTGGCAGATCGCCCAGAAGCCCATTGAGTGGTTCAGTTATAATAGAAGGCAACGAGTTTCGAAGCATCGCAACGGTCTCGCGCGACGGACGGTTTGAACGGCGCGGCGTCGAGGCGCCCGCGCCGGCTCAACTGCCGACTTGGCTGCTAGGCGGGCTGAAGGTGGTTTATTCGCCCAACGCGAGGGAATGTACATTCGATCCACTAACGCGCTCTGCCCCAAAAGCCAGGTCCTCGCTGGCGCTTGTTCGGGCTAGTATCGCGGTGTGCGTGGATATGGTGGCAAAATACTTGAGCATCGGTCCGTGAATGCATAAAACCTTGAAGCGCACGCCACCCAATCAGGTGGAAGTCGTGGCGCCTGTCTTGGCGTGTAGGAAACGCGTCCGCCTCAGCGCCTTTCAGCCTTTCCTTCATGAGCGCTTCAACGACAAAGACGACACCGTCATTCACCACCGCACCGCCGCCAATCGCACTGCCGCCGATTAAATTTACCACAACCTCACTCCCGTTATCCTCCCCTACCGCCATCCATATATACATACATACATACACGCGCCATTTGCTGATTTCACACGCCTCGAATACCCATCCAAGCTGTGCGCTGCGTGAACAAAGGTGCGCCCCGTGAACAAAGGTGCGCCCCTACTATTGTGGCCGGTACAAAATTGCTGACATTCTTCGTCTTCAGAGCGCTCCGTCCAGCCCTGAAATACCAATCCCACTCCTTGTTACGTTATGGACGACTCAGGCTCTTGTCGTTATCTGCTCGACGGAAGAGATCTAGCGACTGTTAGCAACCTTGAATTTGTTCAAGCCTCCAAGAAATGTCCCGTTATCTGTAACGAAGGAACAAACGTCGTGAGGATTACAAAGACTGCGGCTATGAAAATAGGCTTTGGAGTCCTAGAGCAGGAGGCTTTAGCTATGAAATACGTCTACGAACATTCTGACGGACGGATACAACTACCGCGAGTCTATCGAAGTTTTGTTGCAGAAGGCAAGGGCTACATTGTTATGGAATTTGTTGATGGGAGTTGTTTAGATGAAGTTCCGTGGAGGAACCGCCCTGTTCAAGAACGACAAAACATCATCCACCAAGTCACGGAAGCTCTTCTTTCTCTCCAAAATATGCGAGGCAACAGCCCTGGCCCAATCGGACTAGGGATTCCCACCGGCGGACTTTTCACCGTTTATGGTGCTGGCACAGCGTTCACAACAGTAGCCAATATGGAGCAATGGTTTAACAGGAAGCTGGATATATATGGAAACGGGAGTGTCTCAGGCAAATTTAAAGATCTGGTAATGTGTCATGGATATTAGTCTGAGGAACCTAATGCTAGATAAGACTGGGAGACTGTGGATCCTTGACTGGGCTTGGGCTGGCTTCTTCCCGCCAGAATTTGAAAAGGCAGGTCTTCTACACAGAAGAGTAGATCACCCCGATTTTGAATTCATTCAGGAACTGCTATGTGAGCTTGAACTTCTAGGTCAGGACGATGCGCTATTAGCCCTGCTGCTATGCGTATATCAGGTTAATGATGGCCCCTTTCAAGGTTCACACCTTATATAAAGAGTACGCCTCCATAAATGTAAACTAAGTCTTATATATTATCTCTTTGTTAACTAGTTAGTTAGAGTACTTACGCTCTTAGCAGCTCGAACTCTATGCGCATATTATTTTCCCCACAGTATCATGAGATGGTTTGTGTAGGAAAGGGTGCTAGTGATTGCTGGCGGAATCACCAGAAGTTGTCAAGTAGATTGAATTGAACATGAATTTATATTGAAGTGAATACGTGAGTTTATATACGTGATAACTTGTAGAGTAACGTGACGTTGGAGTAGCTACGTAGTTCGGAGCCGTACGGAAGCTGACCCTGTATATACGTACTTCATACATAGGAAGGTGTATAGATCTACACGAATCGACGATGTAGACCCGGAGTTTGTACCGAGCCTATAGATTGTATAGATCTTCATAAGGATCTGCACGTCAAAGCTTTTGCGAGGCCATGGAGGCCATAGCCGTCTGTCACTTTGTTTCAATATAGATAAAGATCCCCAAAGCCTCGCGAAAACTAGATTGATGTGATTAAAAAGAAGAGACCCCCTTATAACCTGGCCAGCTTCAACCTACCGAAGCAACTGGACGACGTACCTAACTCCTAGATGGCATTCCGCTCAGCTCCCCGCTCAGCTTTACGCTCAGCTCCCCGCTCAGCTCCCCGTTCCAAATGCTACCGAGGTGCTGGAGTCCGGTCCGCAAGACGATATACTGCGAACGTCTATAAGTTATATAATTTTTTTGTATTGCATTTTCGACTGCGTTTCTCAAACCGATTGGAAGGGCACGTGTACTTGAGTGGCGCACTTTCTGAACTAACGAAACTCCCAACCGCAACCTGTCAATCACCAGTGCGTGCTCAGTAGGTATTTTTGTGCCGAGATGCCGTCACAAGAGTCGGACTGGGACTTCCTAATGATGCGGCCCGGGAAGTAGGACATGGACATGACCTTCAGAACACATACGGTCCGAGTGGGAAGAGCGCAACACGATTATCATCAATTCCATCATAAAGCCCCCTACCGTGCCTTTCCTCTTACATTCGAATCCTTCCTAATTCCACTGCGGCTCGCCCCCTCACCGGAGCCGAAGCGCAGGCTGCTCGCGTCCTTATCGAAGAAAGGAAGCTCGACGAGATCCGCCTTAATAACCTCTTCAAAAAAGAGGCCCCCTCCATCGGCAACACGACCCAGCAGAAGTTTATCTCTTGGGTATCGACAATTGAGGGCATGTTCGAGGTCCAACAGGCTATCAACTGCCACCGGCGCTCCCGCTGGGCGCTGGATGGGCAGGAAGGAGCAAGCGCTGAGCTCGCAGAGCGTCACAAAATCAGATCGGAGTCTGGTGGAGAGATGCTCTGGGCTGAAGTGAAGGACATCATACAGAATATCATTCGCGACCCCGTCGTGCGTCGCTTTGAGACAGCGTACAAATTCCACTCTGCTTTTCAGCAGGACAGTCAGTTGTTTAATGCCTTCCTGGCCTACATCCGTCGTCTTAAGGCGCTTCTTATGTACCGTCCTTGGTCGGATGTGGACAATAAGGGTATTAAAATAGACTACTACTCCCGTTGCTTTCCTCCCGTTTATTACTCTAGCAGTATTATTAAACACTACCTGCTATAGTTACAGAATCTATAACCTAGCGTCGAGGACAATATACGCACTTTTCCGCATGCAATTAGAAATTACTAAGGCGCCACAATATAAGCCAGAAATAGTGTCTAAAGAACTAGATACTCCTCTAAATAATTAGCTACCTATAAATATATACCTGGCTGTCGCGGTGCATCCCTCGCCCCACAACCGCCACACTTATCCCGCCCGCTAGTGCAAATGCTGCCGCATTCTGGGTGAAATCCAGCATAATTAGAAAATGGTTAAAATAGATAGCAATAACAACTAAGGAAGGGACGCAAGGCGAAAGACTTACAGCGTTAAAGGCACCCGTCGCTCCACCCGCCTTGCTAACCTGCCTTTGCGCCCAGCAATAACTAGTAAAGAAGTCTGGTTTATTAAGTCCAACACCGGTCCTGTAATTAAGGAGCCGGCGCCGCCTTACCTAAAACTGCCTGGCCCTGTCCTGCTAAAACCGCCCTTATTAAGAACTTCCTTAAAGGCAGCAGGGCGGCAGAAAATTAATAAAATATCCTCCGCGGCGCAACTTAAGCACATTCTGTAAAATGCCAGGACACGCGGTTAAGGAGTTAGAATTAGAAGGTGGCGCGGAGGTTGCTAGTAGAGTAAATTAAGAAGCTAGAGAAGGGGGAGGGAAGCAGGACAAGTACTAAGGCGAGGGAGGCGGCAAAGAAAAAGAGGCGGAGAAAGTATAGGGTATTAGCTGGGGAGAAAAAGGGTGTTAGGGGAGGGGAGGAGAAAGAAGAGGGGAAATTAGGGGATGCTTATAAGGTTATATATATAATACAGTTTTCTATTAAGCGCTTCTAGCTTTTTTAGATTTCTCTACTCTCTGCCACGCTTCTATTTTATCTAACGCAGATTTATTATAACGTTTAGCAGATATAGAGCAGTCCTTGTTAACCTAGCTATATATACCTCCCGAAAAAAGTTCCTTACTAAACTTTTTATAAAAGCTAAAGTTAAGAATAATTAGATTATTATTGCTATTAAGGGTAATATTTATAGGATTAAGGTTATTATATACAAGTTTAAGGAAATAGAGGTACCTTATACTATTATAGATACTATTTATATAAGCAGCAATATTAAGATTATATAGAGTATTCTTATAATAATATTATAAGATAACTTTATATCTTTTAAGGGCGAGGCTGTTAATACAGCCGCGATTAACAATACAGCTGTAATATTTAATAATATTTAGAATTTTAAGACCTTAGCTTCTTTAAAAAGTATCTGCGGTATAAGCTTAATTTTATATTTATTATTAGTGCATAATATTTTAGGCATTTAATAAAGAGGTTCTTTTAATTAGCTTCTAATATAATAGATATCTATATATATAGCAGGTAGATCTTCTTATTAGGGATTTTTTACAGCTTTTATTTAAAATCCTTAACTATTAAGTTATACTTTTATATTCCAGGTGCCTAACTAACCTATTTAATGCTATTATTATCAACGTAGGTAAAGGTAGAGCGGAGGAATTTACCTATTTTATAATCCGTTACTTTGCTAAGACTAGTTAAATCCCTCTTCGAGCAAATACTAGGAACAGAGTTAGCTTATACCTGCTTAACAACTATATTCCTATCTAGAATAACTTATATAAGATGCTTTTTTATTATAAAGGTGTAAGGTATAACTAGGTATAAAAAGGTATAGAGGATAAAGAGGTAGTTTTTAACTTAGAGAGCTTGTACTTTTAAAAAGCATTAGTAATAGTATAGATAAATTCTTAAAAGTAGTAGAAGAAAAAATAACACCTTAGCTATTACAAAGTTTTTCCTTCTGCCGGTGCTTATAGTTATTAGTAGTAAGCTATAACGCTGCGTTTATTAACTATTAGATTAGTTTCTTAAGGCGGGAGGTAAGCTAATAAGGTTCTAATTAGCTATATATTCTTAGCTATAAGCTTAGCTTACTAGATAAGATTACACCGTAATAATTATATAAAAGGTGCAGAGTTGTTTTATCTAAGCTAGATTAGTTATTTTTTCCGACTAGAGGTACCGACTAGGGTGGCGGCCTTATATAAATTTGCGTGCGATTGCAGCTATAAGGCTGATAATAACTTCCTAGTATAGTAGTAAGGCTCTTAGACTCGGATAAAACTATTTTATAAGTATTTAGTAATAAGAGCTTAATAATAGTGCTGTAATAAAGAAATTCTGTTACGCTATAAAAGAAAGCTCTCCGCAAATTAGGTGCGAAGGCGACGATGCAAACGTAATTTTTCCGTGGGAAGGGTTATAAGGGCTCTGGAGTAGCTATAGTACACAGTTTATATAGAATTATAGGATATATTAATATATATACAGAGTCTAAAGTATTTAAAGTTAATATACACCTTAACTTTTACAGTATAGTAGGTCTTGCGCCACCTAGGAACGGACGTTACACAACTTATATAGAATAGTAGGAAATATCGATGTATATATAGAGTCTAAGTTGTTTAAAGTTAATATAACGTCCCTTACTGCGGGTCGAGAAACACCCTGCGCCGAGATAAACCTATTATTTAAGCATTTTAACTCTTTTCCTTGCGACTCTATTAAGCTATAGTTAGTGTATTATTTTTCTTAGGATACTTTCCTTCTAGAAACCAGTCTGCAGTACGAAAAATACGATAGCTTTAGTTATACTATTAATCGTTCCGTTTACGACGTCTAGATCGATTTTAGGTTTACACCCCTGCTATACAACAGCTATTAACACCTTTTTAAATTTTCGGAGTACGTAAATAATATTTCTATTATAAAAGAAGGTAGTTCTATAATATAAAGAAGCTTAGCTATTAGGAATATACGCTCCGAATTTATCCGTGTAAAATAGCCTTAAGAATATCTTAGTATAAGGAGTTAGCGTGCTTATATAATAATACGCTAGATAATAAGCTGTTACAGACTAAGGTATTAGCCGTAGAGGCCTAAGGCAAGAACTGTATTAATAAGCTTACTATTAAAGCTAACGTGTTCTATATATATATAGTAGTTATAAGCGAGTAGTAGCGCTTAATTTTTAGTGCGATTTAGACGTTTTAACACCCTAGTAACCTTAATAACTATAAAAGATTTAAATCTATAACTTAGAATAAAGATAGGAGCACCTTAGTTATCACCCCCCCTTTTTTTGCGTATTACCCCCCTTTTTTCTGCGTGTTACCCCCCCTATATTAGGCCTAGCTCCGGCCCGTATAAATATTATTCCACTAATTAAACTTACCCGCTTGCCCGCTCGTGCTTAATTCGAATTTATATTACCTGCGTACTTACTCTTAATATATTAACACTACTTCCTCTATATTATTACCTTAATACTATACCCCTCTAGCCGCCCCTTTAGGGCCGCCACGCCTTTATAGAGAATAGTATAAAGTTAATTAACACTTAGGCTAAGCAGAAAGGATACGCTATAGTTAAATATAATAAAAAAATAGATAAGCGTATGCCCCCCTAGGTGCGCAAGGTGCTAGTTTAATATAAGTGCGCAGGAGAGTATAAGCTAGCTAATAGGAAGCGCCGCACCTGTATAAAGAAGACTAATTGCCTATTTAAAGGGGCCCTTTTAAGAGATTTATTATAAGGTAATTAGTTTTTTAAGGTTAAGGTCTATACTTATAATTATAAGCTGTATAATCCTAAAAATAGAACTTCTATTGCGCACTAAAATCTTAATAAGGATACTATCCGAACTATATATAATTAGCTTAATAGAGGCACGCCTATAGGTGCTATCTTTAACAACCTCCTAGCTAAGGGCAAGAATATAATAATATAGGACCTATATAATAAGAGATAGAAGTAGAAAAAAATAAAGCTTAAGAGGCTTACTCTAACTTAGGCTATATTTAAGGTGCTTAAGGAATATAGTAATAATAACCCGGACGCTTATTACTACTATAAATATAAGCTAGATAAAGTAAACCGAGTTAAGTACCTATACTTTATACACCTGGAGAGTGTTTAGATATTCTAGAAAAATCCTAATATTATTCTTTTTAATTGCACCTATAAAATAAATAAGTTTAAAATACTACTTTTTTATATTAACAGCGTTAATAACTAGGGCAAAAACTATAAGCTAGGCTATTATTTTCTTCTAGAGGAGGAAAAAGAGGACTATATCTTTACCGTGCGGGAGCTTTACCTAGTGTGCCAGCGCCTAGGCGTTTTACCAGGCGTTTTTATTACGGATAAAGAGCTTGCACTTAAAAATACACTAGCTAAGTTCTTTCCTCTTATTTTTTAGATCCTGTGTAAGTAGTATATATAGAAGAATATTACTAGTAAGGCTATTACTATTTAGAAAAATAAGAAGTAAGTATTAGCAGATATAATAGATCTAGAGGACCTAGTATATACCTCTTAAGTGCTAATAGTAGCTAAAATTAATATTATTTAGAGAAATCGGAAGAGGTTTATTAATAAGCTTAACTTCTACCTATTAAAACCTATAGAGGCTAAGTTTATAGCTGCTTAGAATAAGATTTAATCGGATTATATATATAAGAAAGCCCTAGTTAACTACCTTACTAAAAAGTAGTGGCCTTTTTAATAGCAGATTGCGATATACTATACAGGCCTTCTGCCGCACTTTAGTAATACTATAACCTTGCGGCTAGAGGGCTTAAACAGTAGTATTAAGTCCTATTTTTAGATCTTAACAGGCGACCTCTATAATATAGTTACCCTGCTATTTTAATATATTTACTGCTAAGGTGTTAAGAGAAAGAATTAGCTTAGCCGGCAGCGTAGAGCTCCTTAGCATAAGGTTAGTATTCCTAAGTTTGCTGGGGTTCTTCGGCAGGTTACTAAGCAGGGCCTAAGGCTACTCTCTGCCTAAGTTAAGAAGGCTAAAAAGGACAATTTTAATCCTATTTATAATAGAATATTTAAGGGGACATACAGCATGCCTTGCTGTTACAAAATACATTAAAAACTGCACGCTACAGCGACATCTACGTATACTGTTGTCCTGGAGGATATTTATCAGCACTGGTGGTTTAATCGTCCCGTTCCAAACAAGGTAAACCTTCCTATCGATCCTCTCCTCCTTATCGAGGCTCCGGCAATTGTACAGCGTCGTAAAGGCAGGCCAACGGGCCCTGCTGCACCTCGTCAATCAACCCGTGGCCGTGGCCGTGCTCGTGCACCTGCTGATGCAACTCGACGTGATCCATCTTAATTCGAAATTGTTGATCAACAAGCTCCGGCGCAGCAAGCACGACGGCGTGGTGGAGGGCCAGGATCACGTGGAGGAACGTCGCATCTCCGGCAAGCTCATAAGACTACTGCTCGTGCAGAGCGAGCAGATAGTGTTGTAGGTGGACAGGAACCAACTCAATTGATGCAGATTGCAACACAGGCCACCCAAATTACTATGGCAGGTGTCTCTACAGGCACGCCGGCGGTCGAGCAGACCATTGTAGTGCTTAACAATCCTGTACAGTTTACAACTACAGCGCCAGATCGCTCCGCCGGACAAGCAGGCACTCCAACAGCTACTCAGAGCTCTATTTCCTTAGTCCCCGACAGCCAACCAGCCCCTGAGGATGCCCCTATATGCACGCCTGAGGAGGAGGCTGTTCGTGGTGAAGCAATGGCTGTGAGGCCTTAGTATACAGGTGTAGTTGGCGTTCCTTTCAGCCAGCAATTGGACAGTGGTGGCCATCTAGGCGCTTTCCGCTGGTAGAGTAGCTAGAGTAGAGTAGCTAGAGTAGAGTAGCTAGAGTAGATAGAGCGAATAGACTCCTATTGGCCTAGATGATGCAGCCTATAATACAGCCTTTCCGTTTTGTGATGCATACTCTCCATTTTACGCAGTCGACACGGAGGCAAGCGGGTGAGTTTGATTGGTGGAACAATATTTATACGGGCCGGAGCTAGGCCTAATGTAGGGGGGGTGACACGCAGAGAAAAGGGTGGTGATACGCAAAGAAAGGGGGGGTGATAACTAAGGTGCTCCTAAAGATATGCATAGCTGTTTCAATATTATAAGACAAATTTTTAGGGTCTCTTGATGGCCACATTTAGTGGTACGTCCTGTCAGGGTAGTTGTGTAGCGATAGACTGCGGAAGGCCTTCTTGATATCTGAAATATCTGCCGTACGCCCAACACCTAATTCATCGTAATACGAGCGATTCGTCATGGCGGGCGCGTCGGGAGGGTGTGAACCGTATGTATGGCGGGAGCATAAAATTTGAGAATATGTGTGTAGGTTGGTGTGATGGACGCGTTTTATCACCGTTTGCTCGCCAAGCATCTTCGACCAGATAGAGCGTAGTGCAATCGCCTTACCAATATGCTCTCTTTCCGTCCTTCACCAACACTCCTACTGACACGCTCACCTTCCTTCTCTTTCACGCTCGTCTCTCTCCGTGATCTAAGCTTGCTTTGCTTCTCTCACCCTCTCGCCGTCACTCCCAACGCACGGGCCCGCGACTGGCTCGAGTGGAGCTCGTCTCCCCAGGGAGACGAGCTTTCACTGTGCAACACTCTCCCCTCGCTCGTCTTAGACACATAGGGGTATTAATACCTTTCGCTATCTTAGCTGCTGGGTCACCAGGTGCATCGGCTAGTTATAATTGCACCTCTTTGAACTGCAATCCCGCCAAACACACCGCCTAGCTTTCTACCTAAGGCCACCATGACGTCAAAGCGGTTTCTGAACGTACTGATCTGCACGAGGACCCAAGAACAAAGTAATGAGGAGCAACGTGGCAAAATTTTCAGCGCCGGTGCCAGTAATATACTGATGTAATTACGATTGTAAAATATCGCACTTAGGTGTGCACGGGATGAAGCAGGATTGGAAATGATATCAAGCAGCAGAGTATGATTGATTGTGTGTGTGTGGTGTCTCTTGTCGGTCGGGTTACCCCGCCCGACGTTCTATATAGCTTTGATGGCAAGCTTATTAATGCAGTTCTTGCCTCAGGCCTCCACGGCTGATGCCTTGGTCTGCGACATATGGCTACAACGCGACGCCTTTATTTGTGTAAGTCACATAATCACGAAACGTGCTTCGCATCTTATTGTTCCCTTCTCGTAAATACCTTGTATAGCTACCTTAAACTACGTACTCTTTGTGACCTTAATATTGGAACATGGTATTAAGAGCCGCAATAGGATGGTTTCCTAGACCTATCTACTGGAGGGGGGGCTGTTTCAAATATAGTGGAAAGAGGATAAGTCGTGTGCGCTTAATAATGTGGAAGGCGTGCATATTCACCGGAAAGCTCAAACTTATCAACCGAACAGCTCTCTCCATGAAGTTCTGCTATATCGATAGGTGCGGGGACTTCCGCCTTAGGACTGTTGTGGTGATAATAATTAATGTTAACAGTAAGAGAATAAGGGCTAGAAGCGTTTGCCAGGAGAGCTTTGAACTGAGCACATTTTGGCCTAGAGCAAATTATTTCATTAAGTGGGTTTTTTCGAGGATCGCGGCTGCCTATAAAGCGAGCATTTAGAGCGGCCACAGTCTGGCAAGCAAGTCTTAAGTTGCTTGATTATTTTAAACTCTTTAAGTTGGCTATTTTGCTTTAATTCTAGAAATCTATAGCATCTATTAGTTATATTATATAAATAATAAAGAAGCACGTACGTATTATAATAAGGCTTGTAAGAGTAGCTCTTACAACTTATTTTAGGAGGAGGAAGTTATAAATTGAATAAGAGAGACTGTAGGTGCCTTAAGATTTTTCAACACCGGGATAAAAGGAGTAAGGCCTAGATTTTAGCCGTTGTCGAGGGCACAGAACTAGGCCTTACATCTTCACCCCTAAAGTACAAACTGGCCCAGATTTGGTTCCTAATAGGACTATAAACTTAGGTTAATCGCTGTATAGATTAATTCTACAATAAGCTGTAGTATAAAGCGCTGCGACTACGCCTACTAGCTTGGCCTTTGCTCCTAAGGCAGTGAAATCTGCTTTCTGGAGTTAAACAGACTGCAAATTATTATAAATTATATACCTTATCCTAACGTGCAGAGGCCTAGCTTATTCGTACTAATCGGTGGCGCAGCAAAATCGGTTGCGCTACAACAGCTTTTCGGTATAAAAAAACCCCAGCAGTCGACAATAAAATAAAGCACAGGCGAAGTGCATTTATATATAGATCCTTCCAGCATATTCCATGCAAGGCTAGTACTTATTGCTGAAGGTAACCTCCTCTTTAAGACTGTAAGGGGCAGGATTCCTTCTAATAAGTGTTATAAAATAACAAGACAATCCCTTTGCAGTCCCAGAGGTGGCGACCTAAACCGGATTGCAAGCGGTATCTACTCTAAGCTAATTTTCCCATTTACTAATGTTTTCTGCTTCTTTTGCAATAACCTAGATAGGCTTAAGGAAGTTGCACGCTATTTAGCTAATTGGCTAGAACAAGGACACTTATTAATACTTCCTAGAAGTACGCACCCACGGGTTGTTATTATAACTAAGAATATCCCACCAGGAGTAGAAAGCGAGAAGGGAGCGAAGACGGCCTTATTATAGCTGTTAAGAAAGGAAACGGCAAAAAATCTATTAGAATATATCTTAGGGATTAATATTATCGCCCTTTTCCCGAGCGGCGCTATATCTGTCGAGGCTTGCTATAGGGTTCTTAAGGAACGCCTTATAGATGCTTCTAACTAAGTGCGGAAAGCTAGGGAAAATAAGCGCGCCTTATTCTCTACAACTTATTTTATTACTTTTATTAGGAGCGCCTGCAAGCACTTTTCTAACAACTAAGATAGACCTTTTAACTTTGTTTAGACTTCCCGGAAGTATAATCCTGTAGCTGTAGACTTTAAAGAGCATTTATTTAATTTCCTTAACCACCTTAAAGCGCCAGGCGAACTAATAGAGTTTGCAGCCCCTATAATTATATCCAGCCTTCTCCTGGATAATTATCCACCGGACGCTTATTATAAGTCTGCCTAATTCTAATCCTGGAGGGGCTAACTACTATATAGTATTCCCACCTTAAAAGGTGTTTAATATACTGTATAAAACGTTCTTTTATAGGGTAAGTAAAGGCAAAGTAATACTTCTAAGTAGTTTTATTAACTTGGTTAAGAAAAACCTTTAATTATTTTTTAAGGAACTTACCTGGAGTAGTACGCCCGCTTTAGATATCCACCGGAAAAACCTTTATTAGTTTAAGACTAGCTGGTGTAGTCTTAACAGTACTAGTACCTACCTATACTGCTTATAACAGCAACCCCAGTATAGCTTACATTATAGTTATACTATTTGCGAGAATTGCGTACTAGTATTTAGGGAGTGCTGTATAGATAATCTATAGATATTTAGACTGCAATATTGCCTTCTTTGCAGAGCAGAGATGCCTAAAGAGCTAACAGTAAAGATTTACCCTCTAACGGCTGGGGTAGGAGTTCTCTATATTAATAGGGGCGGTACTAGGGGAGCAATACCCCTAAAACTAATAAAACGAATACAGGATTGTATTAGCTTGCTAATCCTATTTATAAAGTTCTTTAAAGTGGCTTTTAGAGTTAGTTCTAGTAAGTTGTTTACCTAATTAAAAACCTGCGCTAATTATCCTAGGAGGATTAATTGTTATAGATATATATATTAACGGCCGGTCTGTTAATAACACAACAAAGACTTTTATAAGGCTGGCAAAGCTAGTATTCCAGCCACGGAAAACTTTAAAAATCCCTTTCCTTACGCGTGTCCTAAGTTTATTAATATTTTATATTACTAACGGCCTTTATCCATCTAAAAATATTAAAGCGGTCTTAAAACAGGTATTTAGCACTGCGAAAGGCATTTTAGATTTCTCCCACGCAACTCGGGCCGGAATCCGCGTCGGTCTGCCAGTAGCTACAGCGCATATTAATCCGTTGTGTCGCATTTTCACAAATTACAACGGCGTTGGAGAGCGTAGCAAAGGTTAAGGTAAGGCTATAAGAGCAAGAATGAGCTTAAATATTTAGAGGCTAATTACAAAAGTAGACTATATAATAAAGCCTAATAATAAGGTTAAATAAATACTACTATAGGAAATGTAGGTCTATATATACCTAGCCAGACACTTACTTATAGAATTTAGAGCACAAGCTGCGTCTGCTGCCCCGGGGTACGTTACCCACTCTCTCTATCTTTCTATCTAACTTCTTTTAAGATTCTTTCCGCCGAAACATATCCGCGACGTTGGCACTTTTCAAGATGCAGGACCCCTTAAGAATAACCCGCTAATCTCGGCACTTTTAGAGGTAGCAGCTATATTCCCTTTTATTAAAGAACCTGACTTTATTGTCTCTTTAGGCACCGGTAAACTATTATCGACCACTTTAGAGCTGTCTATGGACGGCTCTTGCAGTATCTAGAAGAATAGCGCTTTTCCCAGATTATGTCGCCTGTTCTAGGAGAAAATACGGGATAGAAAGGTAAGGCAGGCATTTTAAGCACATCCTAGGTACCATCGGTTAAACATCGAATTTGACGATACGGAGCCAAGACTAGATAATGCGCGGAGCATCCCGGAATTAATGTTAAAAGCCCAAAAGGATCCCTTACTATGCGAACCAATCGACAATATAGCCCGCTGCATAATAGCGTCCCTATTTTATTTTAAACTAGAGTCTATTCCAGAGGCGTCCGACGGGAAATACACAGGCTCCGGTCGAATATTATGCTCCTTGCAATACAGTAACCCGGCATTCAGAGTGCTGTTTAATCGACTTTCAAGCGTCTCCGCTCAACTTTTATTAGACAATTGCCCTTTCGCCGCAGTCAACGATATTTCTAGTTTTAGCAGAGATGGAGAATTTCAAAAACATGTATATTTTTATACCACCGATCGATTCACAATATCCTTAACGCAAGATTTATCGGAACCTTCTAACATCAGCGGATCGCCTTTCTCGATACGTAGGTTAATATCCGCGCAAGGTTTAGACGCTTCATTTGGAAGTCCTGACCATATGAAGAGGAAGAGGCTGGACTACTCTAATAATCCAAGGAAGAAAAGGTAGCGACTAGGCAAGGATAGGCGCTATGTCTGTCCTCAACACACAACCGTTGTACCGCGTCCTGTGTGATTTCGAATGTTGAGTAATATAAGTTAGTCATTCTCTGCAGTCAATTATCCTGTGCGATCTCACATTCCATCCCGTGCAATTTCGTGACTTTTTCCGAGAAAATCTTCATCCTCTGCATGTTGTGTGATTTTAATTCCCATTTTAAGTAATGTAGTTATCCTATGCAGTTAATAATCCTGTGTGATTTCACCGCCCCGTGCATCCTGTGCAATTTCGTGACTTATTCTGAGAAAATCGGTCATCCCCCGCATGCTGCGTGATTTTCGCGGCTTTCCTCCCGTAACTTGGTCTAGTTGCTTATCCTGTGTGATTTCACATGTCATCCCTAGTAATCTAGTCATCCTGTACAATTTCAGAATTAATTCCGAGCGACACGTCTTATCTTAAGCAACTTGGTTATCCGTGCAAACATTTCCCATCTAACTAACAGTAACTATGTAAAAGCCATCAATCCAATCATATTAGGCCCCAGAATTTAAATCCCTGTAGACTAAACCCTTTACTTCACATTAGGGAGCTATAACTACTTAGAAAAACTCTGAAAGTTTGTTAGACTGCTAGCTTAGATGAAGTGTTGCGTTACGTGCCTCTCCCTGTTAATAAATCTATTCGTCCAAAACTCGTGAAGAAGCCGCCCGTCATTAATCCAAGCACATAGCATCCAAGAATCCAGCCAGCGGACATTGTAAAAGGCATTGGGATTTAAGTCGCAACGGGATCAAAAAGGAATATAGCTTGCATAAGGTCGCATGGTATACACTCTGCGAAGATTGTTTCCTAATAGTAGTATTTGTCCTGAAATAAGGCTCTCTTTCCATCGGACTAAATACGAAGAGCCTGCCGCTGTCTTCTTGAACCTCTGAATGGTATCGATTTGGCTGTTCGTGGTTAAGTTTTCTCTGGAAATTACATTTAGCTCTTGATTCTTTCCAGTCATCGTATGCTTACTGGAGATTGTCTTCGATGTCGGTAACTTTACTTATGGCTCGGATACTTTGCAGGTTGTCGAGGGGGGAAATAATTTGGAGTGGTGTCACGGTCTATATTACAAGACAGATATTAGGTAGAAGGCAAGGCGAACTGCTTTCCGGGCCCCGATACTAATTGAGACTGCAGCAACTGTAGGTCATGTGACAATATCGTCAGCTCCCTATTCGTTGCTTAACTGGTAGATCCCAGTTACTAAGGGAGTGGTACGACCGCCTAATAGGACGAGGTGTTATAGGTTACATTTGGTGGGCGCAGTGGCACAGCAAGATTATTACGGCACAGCAAGATCATTACGGCACAGCAGGATAGTGTTATTATAGAAATCGGTCGAGTTTTGTTCCCAACTACCTCTACCATACTCACTTTGGTCATGGCGGGCTCTCCGTGGACTGACTTTGAGATTGCACTTATGCTTTATTCCCTCCGCAAAGGCGTTCAACATGAGGATATCAAGGACACTCTCGCTAAGAACGGACCCGAATACGCTCGAACCCTTCCAGCCATTCGCAGTAAGTTGGCTGAGCTGCGAGATAACACTACACTCTACGATCCTACGACGAAATCATGGATTGCTGAAGGGGTGGATTCTCTGATCAAACGCCTACCACAATCACACCGAGAGTTTTTTGAGTAACAGAGGTACTGTTCCAGTCGGTGATTTATATCGCTCGTAGCGTTAACGGCTAAGAAAGCGTAGGACCGCTACACGTCCCTATAATACCTTCGGAAGAAACACAAGCAGGTCAGATGGAATGGAGGAGAGGGGAAGTCCCGGAGTATTATTGTTATAGATACCTGTCGGTGTACCTGTATAGTGTTCACGACAAGCTGTTAGGCACTAGACGTTTGCATGCGCAAGCATGAAATGTTTGTGTATTGTGTGCTTGTGGAGGATAGGCTTCCGCTAGTAACTATATCTGTAGCTTACCGCTCAACTCCTTCCTTATAAGCTGCCAAGCCAACTGAGTCGTAGTTACGGGATGCCGTGACGACGCGAACCAACTGTAGCTAATTGACGACGCGAACCAACTGTAGTCAATTGTAGTCACGCGTAGTCAGGCGGTGCCGTGACAATTGCCGGGCCTGAGAATCGTCTTATCCTCAAGACGTACAGAGTGAGCGGGTGTAGTCAACCACCCGCGGCCGCGGCTACCGCGACCACGACCGCCGCGACCACGAGTTGCCGCGCGAGTTGGCGATGAGGCGACTTGTGTTGGTGAACTCAGGTTGCCACTACTAGCGTGTCAGTGGCGTTACATCCTTCCATATCCGTAACAAGGGGGAACAGGGGAGTACCCCCCCCCCCTTTCATAGGCTATATATACGGGCCTTATGCCTCTTCAAATCAACACAGAACTGCTTCTTCACAACCTGAGAGGTGATGAAGCTGTACCGCCGCGACCTCCACGGGTTGGTGATGACGCTGTACCGCCGCGACCGCCACGGGTTGGTGATGAAGCTGTACCACCGCGACCGCCACGGGTTGGTGATGAAGCTGTACCACCGTGACCGCCACGGGTTGGTGATGAAGCGACCTGTGACTAGGTGCTTGTCCGGAGTTGTCCAGGGATTGTGACCTGAAATTGTTCCTTGATGGAGCATTTAGGTACGGATGTCCTGGTTGTCCTTCCGCCACCGGATGTTGCACTTAGACTCCCTGTGGGCCTGGGGCTTGTGCAGATTGTCCACGCTGAGGTTGTCCGAACTGTCCCTGCTGAGGTTGCAGAGGCCGTAGCCTGGTGAGGCCGTGAGGGCGTCTGAAGTAGAGTTCCGCTCAGGATGGGTTGATCGCAGATGATGTTGGAAGGGAGAGGTTTGTTTCTTTCGAGTATAGGCGCTTCCTGCCGTATCGTTGTCGCTTGCGCTTGCTGATGCTGCGTCTTCGACAACCACTGAGAATCGGAAACTGGTTGCTTTCCGAAGGGAGTCGGAGGCTCGTCGTGAGAGAGAAGGCGTGCTGCCGCTATGGCTGCACGTTGCTGAAGCGGATTCTTGCGACGTTCTGATTTCGTCCGGTCGCAGGATGTCCGAGCGGAAAGAGGAAAAGACTGTTGTGCTGGGCTGAGATCTCCGGATTGTCCTTCTCGGCTACTAACTGTTATAGATACCTGTCGGTGTACCTGTATAGTGTTCACGACAAGCTGTTGGGCACTAGACGTTTGCATGCGCAAGCATGAAATGTTTGTGTATTGTGTGCTTGTGGAGGATAGGCTTCCGCTAGTAACTATATCTGTAGCTTACCGCTCAACTCCTTCCTTATAAGCTGCCAAGCCAACTAAGTCGTAGTCACGGGATGCCGTGACGACGCGAACCAACTGTAGCCAATTGACGGCGCGAACCAACTGTAGTCAATTGTAGTCACGCGTAGTCAGGCGGTGCCGTGACAATTATAGTAGTTTGCAGAAAATAACTAGCCAAGTGCAAATTCTATTAACAGGGCTAGAGGTATCAAGCGTAACTGTAGATATTGCAATATTAACATTACAACCATAGACCAAAAAAATTCTCCTCTATTCCCCCATCCCAGATGCAACCGTATGGTGGATAGTATAGTGGAGAGGCCAGCCAGCGTCCATCGTCGACTGGTGTAGGAATGAACTGGTAGTGCAATATCCTCGATAACGAAGATTGGCACGTAGGAGAGCTTAGCGACTGAGCATAATTGTTTAAGACTGTACTAGCAATTAGGTTTAATATCTGGTAAAAGCCCTTATTAGACTTACCTCCGTCATTAAAGGTCGAGACTAGAGGAAAATCCTAAGTCTCAGTCGCAGCAAGCAGACTAGACGGGTCGTGATTAATAGATGCAGATTTAGGTTCGTAAGTTGGCGACGTGTTGGAAGGTAATCCTCTGTCTATGCCAAGCTTTTAGATAATTGCTTCCGTTATTTCCGCTCTTCTATCCTCCTTAATCCTATTTTTTACTTTGCTCTTGTCCATTAAGTAGTATTTAGACTTTATACTATCTTCCCTCCTTAATCTTTCTGGATGTACGATTAATTAGTAGACGTTCGCGACTTGTCCCTATATGGCGTTGTGTAGAAGCTCCTTAATTATCAAGATTAATTCCTCCTCCTCTTAAGTAAAGTGGGCTTAAGTGTACCCCATTCTCGAGTAACTAAAGGACGAGCTTAATTACCACCCCCCTATTCTCTCCGCATCACCCCCCTTTTCTCTTCCTGCCACCCCCCCTACATCTAGCCTAGCGCCGGCCCGTATTAATATTGTTCCACCAATCATATTCACTCACTATTTGTGCTCAATAAGGAATTTACATCAACTGCGCACTCGTAATGCATCAACACCACGTCCTCTACATCACCACCCTCACCGCCATGCCGCTCCGGCCGCCCCCCTGGGGCCGCCATGCATCCGTAGATGAGGGCATGAAGTCCGTCAACAATTGG
>NW_022985452.1:494118-549299 GCF_010093595.1 Mytilinidion resinicola | reverse complement strand
GGCGTTCCTTTCAATCAGCAATTAAGAGACGGCCATCTAGGCGCTTTCCGCTTCTAGACTAGCTAGAGTAGATGGAGTGAATAGACTGTTGTTGTTGTATATATATACATCCTATGCGATTCGTGTATACATCCTTTCCGATTTGTATAGCCTTGCCGTTTTACGTATCTAATAAGCGAGTGAATATGATTGGTGGAACAATATTAATACGGGCCGGCGCTAGGCTAGATGTAGGGGGGGTGGCAGGAAGAGAAAAGGGGGGTGATGCGGAGAGAATAGGGGGGTGGTAATTAAGCTCGTCCTAAATAAATTTTACTTTATCGGCCTAGGTGTCTAGGTAGTTCTACTAACCCCGCATTTTATATAACTATAGACCGCTAAGCTTACTTACTAATTATCTATCTAAGGGCCTACTACTATATAACTATACTACTTAAAAAATAGCATTTAGACTACTTTAGCTGCCTTCTATATTATTACTGCCTTTATTAAGACCTTATTATAGTACTAAGGTTCTATTAGACTAAGTTATTATCTGTTATAGTAGTTATATACTAATAAGCTTTTATAGATCTAACTTTAGTTAACTACTTATTCCTATTAATAGCTTCTATTAGCCTTAAATATACTAGTATCCTCCGCCTGCGTTTTCTTTATAAGCCCTATAGCGTCCTCCCTTTTTATAGGCAGCACCTGCTAGTTTAGTTACCTTTTTAGCCTCTAACCTAGCTTATTAGCTACTTACCCTTCCCTTAACCTTTAGATAGCCCTATAGCTTTTTCTTTATCGGCCTCTAATAGCCTTATTAAACCACCCGCTTTCCTTTATTTATTATAGTAGTTTAGCACGGCTCTATAACCTTGCTTCTACTATTTTTTTTTAGGCTTTATAATAACTATACTACGTGCTTAGTACTATTATACTTATATATTCTAGTAGTATAGTATAGTATAGAATAGAAACTATTTATATAATATCCCCTAGCCTTTAAGCTTTTTTAAGGCCCTAAATATATTACAGTATTTTATTAAGCGGTATAGACTAGCTACTAAAAGAAAGCTTTATAGGCACCTAGCTCCTAAATTTAAGTAGGCAGGAATATATACTAATAGTTAATAAGAACTTTATAGCTTATATTTTTAGCTCGGACTTATACTAGCACCTATACAGCTCGGTCGCGTTAATTTATTTCGGTTATTTCTTATTTATATCTAGGGTCGCGATATAGCCTTTTATATTCGGCATTTTATATACTATTCCTAGAAAGCCCGAACTCTCGATCTAGTATTATATAACTAAGAATATAGCTATTTTAAGTATACTATAGGGAAAATAAATAACATCTGTTCCTATATTGCTAGCCGCCCTCTATAGTAAGTAAAACTATAGGTACTTTATTTTTAGAGCAATCTTATCACGATAGCGCTACACGCGAGAGGTCGAGGGCTTAAAGAGGAGCGTTAATTAGGTGCTATGTACAATGCTACGTGGAGAATCAAGACGTTGTGTAAGGAACAGGAAGACGGGAGACGGGCCACCGGATATAAGGGCGTGGCCGAGCGCGTGGCGTACGGCCTCTATGCCGTTTCGGCGCGTGGCACGCGTGTACGCGAGGTCCTTACCAGATCAGGTGATAGGAAAAGGGGGCAGCCGGTAGGTGGCTGGAGCGGGACAGGATAGGAAGCGGAAGCGAGACGGGAGCGGAGCAGGGTAGGCAGGGCAGGAGGCCGGCCAACGGTAGTAGGCCGGTGCAGATTGCTGGAGTTGTAGCAATCTGCGGCAGAATTTCGGTAGGTAGGGTGTCGCGGTCGATACCGTGACAGTACCCCCCTCCTAAACCTAAGTCTCTTGGCGAGTAGGAGGCGCTGTTTATAATATATACAGCTATTTATCGGGAGTAGGGCTGTGAATTAAATCTTGATTAAGGTTTTAGGGTCCAGCAGGACGGGGCTTATCGGACGCAGGATTGTAAGCTTCAGGGTGGCAGCAATAATAATCAGCCGCAGTAGTAGTGTCCTTTAGGTTATTAACGGGTTGCCAGGACAGGTTGTTATATCCAGTCTATTGGACTAAGTACTTATATTACTTTTAGCGCCGGTTTAGGCGCATGCCTTTAATACGGTCGATATACTATTTAGTCTCTTCTTTAACTTAAATAGGTTTAGGTAGGGGCGACTCCTAGCCAGGCAGGTAGTTAGCTTGCGGAGCGGCAGGACGGAGTAATAAGATATAGAAGACAGGATATATTTTTATAGATTTAGGTAGGCCTAGTTAATAGGCGTACGGAGAGATAATCTGTATAATCGGGAACTTTCCTAGGTTCTTCTAATTAAGCTTCTTAGCAGGTTAATTTGTACAGATATTCCGTGTATCTAACTAGACTTTATTACCTACTTTATAGGCCGGTGCGCCTATATATTTTCGGTTGGCGTATTCTTTTTATATTACTTAGGCCTAAGTTATCTCTTCGCGGATAAACTGCTTAATATCTAATATCTTATTAACTATCTAATTAGCCTTAAGTGCTTGCAGTGCTTAATAGGCAGGGCGCGGAGTTCCTAATAGCGGTTTAAAGCCTATTCTTAGGTGTTATCCTAAGATAGCAATAAACAGTGTTACTGTTATTAATTTAGATTAGATATTATTTACCTTAAACTAAGCGGATGGTAGCTAGGTAACCTAGTTATTTTGCTTATAGTTTATATAGGCGCAGAGGACTTATTCTAGTATTAAATTAGCCTTCTCTATTTAGCTATTAGTTTCCGGGTAGAAGGCTAATAATAATTAGGCTTTAATATATAGTTGCTTATAGAGTTTATCCTAAAACACGGAGATAAACTATAATCCTTAATCGGATACGCATATATTAGGCAATCTGTAATATACCTAAATATATTAGTAGAATAGGTTGGCTGTAGCCTTAGCCGTAATTATTCTACAGGGAATTATATATTAGTACTTACTTAGGCAGTTTACTATAACTATAATATTAGTGCAGCCTTCGGATTTAGGTAGTTTAATAATAAAGTTAATAGAAATATCTTGCTAGCAACGCTGCAGAACGGGCAGGGGTTTTAGGAAGCTATTATACTTCTTTCTTAAAGCCTTTATATAGTAATAGGTGTAATAGTATACTATAAATTAGCAGATTATTTTAAATATATACAGCTAGTAGTATTCTTTTTAGAGGATTTCTAGAGTCTTTCTATATCTAGGGTGGCCGCTAATAGGGGAATTATGCATGTGATAAAGTAGTTTAATTTTTAGTTTATTATTATTAGGAATTGCTATTTAGTTGCGGAAGTAGAGCTTACTATTTTACTCTTCGCATTTACTTAGAGTAATTTTCTTAAAGCAGTATACTCTAGAGTATAACATTTCTAGAACTTCCTAGATAAACTTATTATTTAGGTATTTATCCTTAATAATCTCCTAAATTATTCGGTTAGTTTCTATTAGATTTAACTGCGTAAACAGGTCGGGACAGAGCAGTATCTAATTTTAGGCTACTTAAGCTTTTTCTTGCGCAGGCGTATTTTATATATAATATATTAAAGCGTTAGGCTTCTTACTATACTTACTAGGTCGGTAGGTAATTAAAAAGTTAAATTAGGACAGGTATTTAGACTAATAAGCCTGTTAGTAGCTTAACTACTTTATAGTTATAAAGTACTGCAGGTTCTTATAGTTGCTAAGAACCTAAATTAGGAATACTGCGCTTTTTAGTTTAGGCCGCTACTGTTTAAAGTATTAGATAATTGCTAGGAGTTTCTTATTATAGATTTTATAGTTATATTCGGTAGAACTTAATTATTTTAAGAAGTAGGCTATAGGTTGGAGTATTCCTTATTTATCTATTTGCAAGAGCACTCTAGTATTTATATAGTTGGATAAATCGGCCTTAATAATAATTAGCAGTTTAGGGTTAAAATAATAGAGGATTAGGGCGGTGGTAAATACTATTTTAAGTTGTTTAAATGCCGCACAGCAGGACTTATTAAACCGGAACGGAATATCCTTCTTTATAAGTGTAATTAGGGGAGCGGCCAGGCTAGAGAAATTGTTAATAAATTATTAGTAGAAGTTTATAAATCTAATAAAGGCTTATATATTCTTAATATTATAGGGGACTTCCTAGTTATAGATATTTTTAATCTTATTTAGGTTTATGCTAATTCCGCCGGTTAATATTATATACCCTAGGTAGGTAACCTTATCCTAATAGAATTCGCACTTATTAATATCTAGTTATAGGCCGGCAGCTTCTATTACTTCTAGGACTAGCTTTATATAATACTAGTAGTCTTCGAAGTTTTTACTATATATTAGAAATTATTAATATATGCGGTATAGAATATATCTAGGTATAGGCGGAGCACGTTGTTTATATAGTATTAGAATATGCTAGAAGCATTAGCTAATCTAAATAGCATTACTAGGTATTTAAACAGGCCGTATCGCGTCCGGAAAGCAGTTAGCTATTTATTTCCTTTCGCGATTTATAAGCGATTAAATATAGAGATAATATTAAGCTTTATATAGTATTTCGCCTTGCTTAATTATACTAGGGTCTCCTAAATTAAAGGGATTAGGTATTAGTTCTTAATAGTTATAGTATTTAGCGTGCAGTAGTTAATATAAAATTATAGGCCTTCTCCGGGCTTCTTAATAAAGATAACTAGAGAGGCGACAGGTAATAAACTAGCATAGATAAATCCTTTCGCAAGGTTATTATTAAGGTACTTCCTTAGCACCTTTAATTTATTTTGTAATATTCTGTATAACAGGCTAAATCTATATATTTTGCCGTTTTTAAGCACAATTTTATAATTATATATTTAGTATTTAGGTAACTTATTAGCTTCCTGTTAGGAAAAGGTTTTTAGTAAATAGTAATATTATACTAGGACTTTTATAGCTAGGTTAGTTTAGGTTTTTAGAGCTAAGGCCTTATTAATATCGGTAATAGTAATAGTAAAGATTTTATAATTAGGTTATTAGGCTAATTAGGTTATAGACGCCGCGTTTAGTATATAGATATCTGTCTAGGTATTAGGTTTAAATTTAGAATTAGATTTAGTTTTGGGTTTAGTTTCTAGCTTAGGTTTAGGGTCGGGTATATTTATCTAGCGTACTATTTTAGGAAGCTAGTAATCGTATTAGTATTATATAGACAGGCTTAATTGCTGTAAGTAAAAGTATTAGGTTAAAAGTATTAGGCACTGCTTAATAAGGGGCGCTTTAGGAAGCTATTCTATACAAGTTCTTATTATAGAGGTTTAGGAGTTGCGCAGGTATTACGCCTAGTATTAGGACGATTAAAATAATAGTTATTAGTTATTATAGTTAAATCTAATACAGTGCTTATATAGCTAGGGCTATTTTAGTAGCAGCTTATATTTGCCGAGTTCTAGTATATAGAAATAGATCTATTCTATATAGTTTAGGTGGCGGAGGGTTACTCGCGCAGAGTGCGTAATCTGTTCTTTTTTAAGCATTTTTCTATTAAATCCAGTTAGGCGTAAGACGTAAAAGAGCAGGTTAAGGCGGAGGTTCTATACGCGCGCCAGATTCCTGTAAATATAACCTATGCCTGTAGCTCTACTATTAATTAAAGCTATAGCGTTTATATAAGTAGGGCCTTATTATATAGAAATAGGGATAAAAATCTATTATTTCTAGGAGTTAGGTTTAGGTTCTTTAAATAGGTTTATAGAAATCCAGGGTTAGAATAGTCCTGGGGGGCAACTTAGCCCCGGGATAGGGCTTTTAACAACTTTTTTATACAGGATAAGCGGCTACCTCTAAATTAATTAGAGCTAGAGGATAAAGCGGTGGATATAGAAAAACAGCGGGCAGATAAAAATCGGGTTAATTGCGCATATATACGCGGTTGGGGGCTTAAAGGCTTATCTACACTAGATAATCGGACTTAGGGCAAGGGGATAAAGTAATTACGGGAGATATAGCTATACTTTCTATATTTAAAGCAGAGGCCCTTTTAATAATATTTGTTTTATTCGGCTAAGCCGGCTAAAGTATATTTAGATATATTAATTTCTATTATATCTAGGTCCTTTTATAACAGAGGGGAATATTAAAAGGGTCGGCCGGGCAGGAATTATAGATTATTATTATACTTCGCAATTAAGTTAGTATAGTTATTTAGATTATCCGGGGTAGTAGCGCTAACTATTATATAGCGGAGTTTATTAGAGAAGAAGTATTAGAGCTAAGTTATTAGGCTAGCTTTATTTAGATCTATATTGGCGGCAAGTTGTTAGAATTTAGTAAAGTGTAATATAAAAGCACGCCTTCCTTACTTTAGTATATAGAGTTAATTTAAAAATATAAGTTTCTAGTTCGGATTGCTGTATATAGCCTGCAGGAATTAGATAAGTTAATTAATAGTGCAGATATTTTAGTCTATTAAGGGGTTAATAAGCGTTAATAGGTTAGATTCTAATTAAGAGTAAGCGTATAGCAGGCGAGCACGTTTAGTTAGGTATTAATTAGTATTTCCTTCCAGTTTATACTATAGTTGTTAGATAAAAATTAGGAGTTCTTTTTAACTCCTCTTAAATATTAGAGGGTTAATTAGACGTTTAGTTTTTAGGATTAGCAGGGCGGCAGCTATTAGAGAGAAGTCTATTAAAGTTAGCGGAGTAACTTTAATAGTTAGGGTCCGTATACAGTTTATATTATTGGCAGGTATTAAGCTATTATTTAATTCGTGAACAGGAGGCCCTGCAAATTATTAGTCGGGCGCTAGTAGTAGAGTAGAGGTAGATTTAGACTAAATTGCGGCTACTTCCTCCCGTAGAGCAGTAATTTCCTATTTCTAGGCGGACAGGACTTCTATTACAGCAGCCTACTATTCCTTTATAAAGCTAACGAGCTCTAGAAGTATTATAGTTGGGTTGGCAGGGGTGTTTATAGTAGTAAAAGTAGATATAATATAATATTATAATAGCGCTACACGCAAGAGGTTAAGGGCTTAAAGAGGAGCGTTAATTAGGTGCTATATATAATGCTATATAGAGAATTAAGACGTTGTATAAGGAATAGGAAAACGGGAGACAGGCCACCGGATATAAGGGCGTGGCCGAGCGCGTAGCGTACGGCCTCTATACCGTTTCGGCGCGTGGCACGCGTGGCACGCGTGTACGCAAGGTTCTTACCAGATTAGGTAATAGGAAAAGGGGGTAGCCGGTAGGTGGCTGGAGCGGGACAGAATAGGAAGCGGAAGTAAGATAGGAGCGGAGTAGGGTAGGCAGGGCAGGAGGCCGGCTAACAGTAGTAGGCCGGTGCAGATTGCTGGAGTTATAGCAATCTGCGGCAGAATTTCGGTAGGTAGGGTATCGCAGTTAATACTATAACAAATCTTAACTTTATATATATATTTATATCTACTTAATTTTATATAAGTTCTATAGTTTAGTTGCCACCCTAGTTAGTACTTCTAATTAAAGCACTTACTAGTCCTAGTTAGTATAAAATAACCCTATACGTCCTATATAATTATTATAGTATAATTTAGTTTTGCTATTTAGTAAGCTAAGCTTATAGCTGTTATAGCTATAGCTATTAGGGCCTATAGCTATTAGGCCTGTAAATACTTAGAATATAAAAATCTAACTCTAAAGTAGTTAGCAAGAACTAATATAATTTAAAGTGGCTTTATATAAACTTTATCCTTTTATTTCTATAACTAATATATCCGCGCTACTAGGGCCTTTGCTGGCTTAACCTCTAGAAGCTTAACTTCGCTTATCCGCGCTACTTTATCTACTAATAAACCTGCTTCTCCCTCTAGTAAGCCGGGATATAAATTATATTTAATTAGGCGTAAGCCGGATAATAGTATTAAGGTTAGTATAGAAATAGAGGCTCTAGAAATACTAAGTTAATTAGAAGGAACACTATAATTTATATAAAGACCTATCCGCCTATTCTAAGCTAAAGAATAGAATAAGCCCTGTAATATTCACCTTAGTAGCTGTAAAAATACAACCTATAGGTAACTATAAATAGAGTAGGTAAAAAGCGTAAAAGGTAGATTATAGGCTTAAATATAGAGCGACTTTGCTAAACTGCGCTATAAGCGATTAGCGAAGTAGAGTTAAAAAAAGGGCGCTAAGTTAATAAAGTGGCTATTCTCAGGCGTTGGTAACAGGAAGTTCCCCGCTACGGCGAAGGAGCGTCACGTTATCGCGCGCAAGGACTTACTTCTTGGCGCGCTAAACCTGCCGCTTCGACTCCCAACCAGACAACGTTACCTATCCACCGTAGATATTTGTTAATCCTACTGTACTTTCTTCTATTAAATCTCTAGATAGCAGCAGATTGCGACGCTGTTAAAGTTCTACTTCCAGCTTAATCCCTAGAAAGTCCACTCCTCCAACTCCCTGGAAAGTTGCAGCAGGCTATCTTAAAATATTTCTTCTTTAAGGAATAGACCGACTTAAAAGTAACCTGTGCCTTCTACGGTTCTAAAGCGGTAAGCAAAGCTAGAGTTGCTTACTTAATAAATCTAAGGAATAAGGGATTAGGTGCCGGGGATAAAAGTAATATATGCGGACGCTGCGGTTTTAGACTACAAAATATCTTATATTAGTATTTCTTTTAACCCGCACTACTTAATTATAAAACCGGCTGCTAACCGCTTGCTCTAATTTAAAAAGCTATTAACCTTACTATTTAGAATTTTATCTCTATTAACTGCTCCCTTCTACTAGATAGAGATGTTTATAAAGGGCTTAAGCTGGCGCTAAAAAATATATACCTAACGGTAGTAGTATAGGAACTATTAAAGCAGGAGGATTTTTACTTAAATTATAAGGGTGGGAAGGCCAGACGCCTCTATATTAGATAATTAAGAGTAGGCATAATAAAGAAGTAAAAAAGGAAGTAATATAACTGCTTCTAAAGAGGAAAGCCGATATTAATACAGGAAATAAGGATAGCGTAACAGCACTATATTATGTGTCCGGGGTTTATTAGAGAGGGTGCAAGAATATAGCGGAGCTTCTCTTGGAGAATAGGGCCAATATTAACGCAAGAGATAATAATAGCAGAATAGTACTGCATTAGGCAGCTAAGGGTAATAATTAGATACTGCGGCTTCTCCTAAAAATTAGGGCCGATATTAAAGTAAAGGATAATAGTAATAGAACAGCACTATATTTAGCTTATAAGGAAGTTACTATTTAGTGCTATAAAGTAGGGATTCTGCTGGAAAGTAGGGCTAATATTAAAGCAAAGGATATTAATAGCGTAACAGCACTGTATTAGGCTTACGGGGAGTAGATAAGTATAGCAGCAGTAAGGCTTTTCTTAGAGAATAGAGCCGATATCAACACAAGAAATAATAAGGGCAAAACGCCAATGTATTAGGCTTGCGGGGAGATTTATTCATTAGCGCGCGAGGAATTAGCAAGGCTTCTCCTGGAGAACGGGGCTAATATTATAGCAAAGGATAAAAATAGCAAAACAGTACTGCATTTAGCAGCCTCGCATTAGTATCGGCAGATATTAGCAACGTTGCTACTTTTGCGCGTTAATATTAATAAAAGGGATTAGAATAGGCTGGATTATACTCTAACAACTTTAGATAGGAGTAGGCCCTCTCGATTACGCGGCGATTCCGCCTATTTATTAACCGTCGCGCCTGGCTGGATTAGTAATAAAAGTTTAACTATAGGCTACTCTACAGGTTGCTTAGGCCGCTATAAAGGCTTAGTTTTAAGCACGTTGCGTAGTAGTGCCGAATTTAACCCTAATAGTAATTATAGGCAACTGTTAGATCTTATAGTAAGGATATAGAAATAGATAGAAGGAATTTAGCAGCACGACCTAATATTAGGCAAACGGCGACAAGAAGAGGTCGAAGCGATAAGTAAGAAGCGGCCTCGCATTGGAGAAGATAAAGGATATAATTAAAGTAGTTAAGATGTTAAAGTTATTTATTAACAAAGAAAACAGAGAATTATATAGGACTCTGTTAAAAATAGCAGACCTTATACTACCTTTATATTAGTCTATAAAAAGTATAATAGACGATAACTATATCCGTATATTAGCGCACACTAGAACGCCTAATAGTAAACAGTAGTAGTATAAAAGTAGAAGTAAAATAATAGTTAATTAAATTAGGCGTCCGCGCGATTATAAGTATTGCCGCTAACTAAGCTAAATGCTTAGTATAACTACAGGCCTAAGGCTGGGCTTACTTTATTATAAGTAAAATAGAAGCAAGCTAAATCTGTATACTAAGACTTATAAGCTAAATAAACTCCTTCTTTTACTTAGTTAAACTCGGAATACTTAATTCTAATAGATTATTATCTTTAAAACTTATAGCAATATTCTTTCTTAATAGAACCTTTATACTATAGCCTTGGAATTTATAGATAGGCTAATAGTTGTAATAGGTAGAGGGGATTTACTAGAGTAGCTCTTAACGTTATTAACAAAATAATTAATAGTATAACTAAAACCGCGGTAATTTTCTTATCGCAGACCGGTTTCCTAAGGAGAGATAGCTAAAGAATATTTGTATTCCGAATATAACTTAATAGACTTGCGAGGGGAAGAATTAGTGTGCCCGAATAATAGACTTATCCGGTAACAAGGGGCGTCCGGCGACGTAGGGAGGGATGTTATTATTTTAGAGATATGTCTTGCAGTTAATACGAGCTTATTTTTCTTAAGTCCTTAGCCGTAGTAAACAGCTCGACCGATGGCGATGCCGTTGGGGAGAAGCACCCAGTTAGGGTGCTGGAAACAGGCGTCTAGAAGCGGGTAGCAAGCGGCCTATTTCCAGGGCTCTTTAAACAAGGTGCGAACTTAGGTGGCCATTATTAGGTCGCCGCCTTATTTTAGTGGTCCTTAAGAAACAGGCTCCTTCGTCGTGTCCTTTAATTAGCCACAGGCCTAACGGTTACGGGCTGGGCTTAATTACTATAAGTAAATTATACTGTTGTAATTATTTCGGACGTACGGAACTGTATCGCACGAACCGGTATTAGTGATCGCTTCGGCTGGAGGTACCGATCGACGTGGCGACTCTATATAAATCTGCGTGCGATAGCAGCTATAAAACTGGTAACAACTTCTAAGTATAGTAATAATGCTCTATAGCTCGGATAAGGCCCGTTTATAAGTATTAGGAGTGATAAAAGCTTAAAAGTGGTGCTGTAGCAAAGGAAATCTATTACGCTATAAAAGAAGACTCTCTGTAAATCGAGCTTAGAGGCGATAATATAAACGTAATTTTTAGATGCGAGGGGTTCCGGGTATTTAGGAGTAGCTATAGTATATAGCTAGTAGAGAACTGCAGGAAATATTAAGGTGTGCACAGAGTTTAAGTTATGTAAAGTTAATATACCTATTAATTTGCCCGCCACCTAGGGGGTCTTACTTCCTAGAAACGTATATTACTATTAAGAGGGACACTTTAGGGCTATTATAGCGGCCTTATCCTTAACAGGTTCCAGAAATAGTAGCAACTGCGCCTTAGTACTGGCCCAAATTATATCCTTTATTCTTTACTTAGATTACTTAATTTTAGCTTATATATATTTAATGCACTAAAATAGGATATAAAAAATAAAGATAGCTTATTTAATTTTAGTATTTTAGATATTAAAATAGATATTACCTAGTAGTATACTGTTTCCCTTAGATATCTTCTAGAACTGCCTATAGTTGCTTATTTATTCTTTTTAGTTACTATTATACGCGCCTATAGAGTATTCTATTTCCGTAAGTATATAACCTACCCTTAGATTTATTAATACTTAAAAAGATCTAGTAAGGTAACGCGGTTAAACCTTCTTATTATATTTGCGTTCTTAGTAGGGAATGCTTTTTGCCTCGCTATTAATATTAAAGGGCTACTTAAGTTTACTAAATAATTAGGGCTAGTCTCTATTATTAACCTTATGCTATTATTAGTAGGGGCTAATATAAACCCTATAGTATATCTCTATAGTATTAGTCTACCTACTTATATAAGATTTTATTAATAGTTAGGAACAGTAATAATTATTAAAGGTCTTATTTATATAGTAGGAGCAGTTTTATACCGTAAGCCTAACCTCTATATACTGCCGGATGCTGCGGCTCTTACTATAAGTCTTAACAGCATATAATAGAGATATTGCTAATATATCTAGGTTAGAATTATATTCCTTATTATGCTTTATTCTAGGCCCCTCCGCTCGCGTGCGTATAAAGTCTTTTTAAACCTTTACCTAATATTTGCTATAGTAGCTATTAGTAGTATATATCTCTATACTTCCTCTAGAATACTGTTAAAACCTCTAGTAGTATATTTAGTTGCTGCAGTTTCTCTTTAAGTAATTAGCGCCGCTGCTCGGCTCTACTATATTCTATACTATAATATAAAATTTAGAAAGCCGCTTAACTAAGCTTTAGTTCGGGTAATAACGTTTAAGAAGCTGTATAGAGGGGATATACCTGTTTTAAATGCTGTTATATACACGTCCGACTGTTAAGGCCCTGGAAATCTAAAGCTAGTTAGTATGCCTACCTTTGTATTCCAGAAGTAAGTTATATATTATTTGCTTAGCTATATCTATTCTATATATCTTAGAGTTATCGCGATAATAATAGTAATAAATATATTGTATTTATTATCTAGAGATAGAAGGGATTTACTAAGAACCTGCTGCTGCACACTAGCAGTAACTTTGATAACAATTCCAAGATAAGAGCTATTATCGAGGGACCGTACGGAAAGGAGCTTTAACTTGATTTATATAGTACCGTGCTCTTATTTGCTACTAGTATAGGGATTGCTGGCCAGTTGCCCTATATTGAAAAGCTTTTAAAGGGATACTATAACTGCAAAGTAAAGATAAGACGGATAGCTCTCTTCTGGGAAGTAGAGTCTGAATGTAAGCGTTATTCCTAACCGCGTGGCGGGTTAGCTAATTAAGGGTAGTACAAACCGCTTGGGTCGCCGATAGGATGCAACATCTGCTAAAGGAACAAGATACTGGGCGTGTATGTTCGCCTTCTTATACTAAGATTAACGCTAATAATGCTAACAAGCTTACAGATCCTTAACATCCGCCTTTTCGTGCGGGGGAATTTCCTCTCGAAAGAAACACGGAGAGGAGATTATAAGCAAATCGGAGAGCGCATCGATATTACCTATAATGCTATAAATGCTAAGGAGCTAATTAGAGCTGAGTTTAAAATCCGAAAGGGCCTTACTGTAGTCTCTCGTAAGTTTTCCAACTTACCCTGTCGGCTAATACTAACGGGTGGACAGTGTGTACGAATGATGAAGTAGGTGACAAACTTCGCGAGATAGTTCGAAGCATGTTGGATGACACTATCTACCTAAAGAAGTTGGACTTTCGTCCCATATTAAGTGAAAAGGTGAGTGCACTGAGGGCCATGTTCAGGCGTGGTAAGGGTAATGTTGGCGCTGTCTGATATCGCATTTCCTTCGAGGCAGTATTTCAACAGTAATGTTAAGAGCAGATTTATAAATTGCTGGTACGTTTGCTGGATCGTAATCGAAGAATCTTGTTCCTAGTGCTATCTAAACAAGCTTCGACCGTGGACTTGGTATTAGTTGTGCCCCTGGGTCAACCTAGGGTACCAGAGCTTAGACCATTTCTTATGCAATAATGAATTCGCATGTAACCCCGTCTTCTGCAAGGACGAGCCTTGTTTCAGCCTTGCGATTGGCAGAATGGGCCATTTGAATAAGTTGCATTACGGCAAAGTTTGCTACCGTTGGAGGGAAAGGAATCGCATTTGCTAGTACATGTTCTGTGACACGTGACTGCCCTCATTGTAGCTAGTTTAGTTCGGCTTACTTCGCTTCTGTTGCTTTTCCATTGTTTGAGATCCGGTTGCTGAGGCGGAGTCGCTCGCCACTGCGCTTTCGTCCTAAAGCTTAGTTCTATTAAACTCGGGTTGTAACAGCTACAACCTAGGATCAACAACTCATACGGTTCACGGTCACCTACGTACAGGCACTCCCCCCCTTTTCTCTCTCCTTGATTCTCGGTCTTTGATTGGTTGCTACTAGCACGCACTCAGCGTGGCGAGGCCCTCTGTTCAGCTACACCAGGGTCCTCTCAGCTGTGTCCATTCCTTTCAGCTGGCCTCTATTCAGCTGAGCTGATAAGACCTAGGGGGTGGGCTATTTCCTATTAGTATATATTCGGCCCGTACGGCCACTACAATACAAGCAGAGTTCACATCAATTTTCAACCTGAGTATTAACGTGTTTCACTCGGGCTGTAACAGCTACAACCTAGGATCAACAACTTATACGGTTCACGGTCACCTACGTACAGGCACTCCCCCCCTTTCTCTCTCCTTAATTCTCGTTCTTTAGTTGGTTGCTACTAGCGCGCACTCAACGTGGCGAGGTCCTCTGTTCAGCTACACCAGGGTCCTCTCAGCTGGGTCCATTCCTTTCAGTTGGCCTCTATTCAGCTAGACTGATAGACCTAGGGGGTGGGCTATTTCCTATTAGTATATATTCGGCCCGTACGGCCACGAGAATACAAGCAGAGTTCACATCAATTTCAACCTGAGTTTTTCTCAACTGCCACTTTCTGACACTGTTGAAGTTGGTCGCTGTCGGCCTCTGCGTCTTGCCTGACCAGCCCAAGCTGATGGTGCAAAACAGCATCTGTCGCAAGGATCTCATCATATTGATCCTGCAAAGCCCCGTGTGCTTTCTCTATCTTGGAAATCGTTCCCTGGAAGTCTTGCTGAAGTTGGCCTGCCCAGTAATCGTAGGCTTTGCCAAGCGAAATGGTGTATTTATGCATCTCATATCCATATTAGTTAATTGCAGAGTGCGCAAGACGCAATTTCTCATTTATAACATTTATAGAGAGGATTGGACGTTACACTTGTCTTCGGGATTCCATGAAGATTTCCTAGCAGATATTAGTGCTTGGGCAAACACAGATCAGTAGTGCAACCTAAGCTAAACTCTAAGGTGAAATTTGAAATTGCACAGGGTAAGCAGGATAACTAAAAATACCCAAGATAAGATGCGAAATTGCATAGCATGCAGAGGATGACTAAGTTACTCGGCAAGACATATCGAATCGCATGAGAAGTTTGACGACGCGAATCCGCATAGGACCCACATCAGCGACACTGTGCACCAATCATTACTTTAACCGTAGGGAAGGCATAGTGGAAGCTGCGTAGGGTCTACTCGAGTGCGCAAGTTTCCGGAATAGTGGCCTAACGTCCCTCACTGCGGGTCGAGAAACACCCCGCGCCGAGAAATATGAGGGGTACTTCAACTTCAAGCGACTCAAAATCTGTGTACTTATTCAAATTCGCGACAAGTCTTTATAGATTATATATTGCAGCTATTCTTTAACATCTAGGACCTCTTCTATCTAAAAATTACGTCACGCATCGTCGCCTCCCTGCCGATTTATACAGAGTCTTCTTTTCTAGCGAAGCAGACTTCCTTCTGTACAGCACCACCATCAAGCTTTTGCAACCCTACGATGCAAATAAACGGTGTTCTCTAAACTGTAGAAGCTTACTAAAATTCTAGAAAGTCACCATCAGCCTTATGTCTGCTGTGGCGCGCATTTCCATGCAAGATTGCCACCCCTGTTCGTACTTCGGATCTGAGCGATTTCTAGTTGTGGTTAGTACAGGACGATTCTGTATATCTTACATCAAGATCAGAATGTAATCTAATATTCCATCACCATCATCGCATTCGCTGTTGTGGACCGAGCCAGCCACATGCGGTCTATATCCCACACTCTATATTGTCGCGTTCTCAATAAGTAATGCGAGATGTATTTGCCTGTCTGTTGGCGTAGCTGAAGCATGCAGGCTGTTTCGTTCGCGATGAAATTCCCTCAGCTCTCAGCTCTACATGCTGCAGCCTTGCTCGTTCACAATCTGGGCTGCGCCTTCCACCCTGCGCACCCACGATACAGTCTGTCGTAATCACAGACTTTCTACACAGCTGCTAAGGTGGATTTGGCTCTCATACGCAAGTCAATGAACTCTGTCACTCGCGACAGCCCTAACTACACTATCGACGACCGTTGCCCTAGCGAGCGGGCGAGCCGCCATACTCCACCGATCCCTCCATCGCTAGCCTGACGGGCCTTGTACACGACGCGATGCGACTATTGTACTACACGAGTGGCGACCAGCTTGGCTGGACGAAGGACTTGATCGGCGACGATCTGGTCCCCCCTTACGCGATACTGTCTCATACCTGGGTGGAGGATCAAGAAGTGACCTTTGATGATATAACAAAGGACAGCGGAAAGAGCAAGACGGGATACGACAAGATCCGGTTTTGCGCACAACAGGCTGAGAGTGACGGCCTGCGTCACTTCTGGATAGACACCTGCTGCATCGACAAGTCAAACAACTCAGAGCTTTCAGAAGCGATCATCTCCATGTTTCGCTGGTACAAGAACGCAAAGAGATGCTACGTTTATCTTTCCGACGTCTCCAGCGGAGCCGCTGAAAATAATAGCGACGGGCATCGGAGAAGGGAACCGGCAATTGGGAAGAGCAGATGGTTTACTCGAGGCTGGACGCTTCAGGAACTTATTGCCCCGGCATCGGTTGAGTTTTTCTCTAAAGAGGGTGATCGGCTTGGCGATAAGCGATCTTTGATGCAGACTCTTTATGAAATCACTGGAATCGCTGTGCAAGCCCTTGAAGGAAGTCCGATGGATTCCTTCACTGTGGACGAACGGATGTCGTGGGCACGAAGACGCAACACAAAGCGCGAGGAAGACGCAGCGTACCCGCTTCTAGGCATCTTCGACGTCCAGATACCGCTTCTCTACGGAGAAGGGCGGCAGAAGGCCTTAGACCGATTGCGGAAAGCGATTCGAGAGCACAACTCCATCAACTTGCCCATCGCGACCGGCGCTTCCTATAACTCCCATGCCGAAGAACACAACTCACGATGTCTACCGAACACCCGCACCGCGCTATTGCACGACATCGCGAATTGGGCGAATGCCGAGGAGAGCAAACCTATATTCTGGCTGAGCGGCATGGCTGGTACGGGAAAGTCCACAATTGCGCGGACGATTGCCCAGTCATTTGCCAGCCACGGCCAGCTTGGAGCAAGCTTCTTCTTTAAGAGAGGCGAAGGCGAGCGCGGCAACGCCTCACGATTCTTCTCCACCATCGCTAACGACTTGGTGGCTTGTGAGCCAGGCATGCTACCCGGCATTAGGAAGGCGCTCGACGAGGACTCAGCTATTTCGGATAGAGTTCTGGAAGACCAGTTCGAGAAGCTGATCCTGCAGCCACTCGTGGGGATAAAGCAGGCCTGTTCCCAGACCTTGGCGCGCGTTGTCGTACTAGACGCGCTCGACGAATGTGAGCAAGAGCAAGACATCCGAACGATCCTTCAGCTGCTTGCTCGGACGAAGGCTATCCGGCCAGTGCCGTTACGGATCGTAGTAACTAGCCGACCAGAGCTCTACATTCGCCTCGGCTTCAAGGAGATGCCGAACGGCACATACCAAGACCTAGTCCTTCACGAGGTACCAAGAACTACGATTAAACACGACATACGTCTCTTCCTAGAGCATGAGCTTGGTACAATACGAAAAGCGCGCATGCTGTCCTCAGACTGGCCAGCGACACACCAGATTCAGGCTCTAGTTGAGCTAGCTGTGCCGCTATTCATCTATGCTGCTACTGTGTGTCGATATATTGGCAGCAAAGGAGGTAACCCGGAAGGGTACTTACGCAAAGTTCTGGAGTATCGAAAGTCGACTTTTTCGCAGCTAGATCGAACCTACCTCCCTGCTCTAGACCAGCTACTTGATGAGCAGGAAGACGAGAAGGAAGAGTGGCTTCATGCATTTAGAGAACTTCTAGGCAGTATTGTCGTTCTAGCGAGGCCGCTTTCTCGCATCTCACTTGCACGCCTTCTCCAAGTGCCCCAAGAGGAGATCACCTGTCGGCTAGACTCTTTGCACTCTGTTCTTAATGTTCCTAACCAGGAAGATATGCCAGTCAGGCTGCTGCATTTGTCCTTTCGCGAGTTCCTTGTCGACCCTCGAAAACAGGGACAGAGCCCCTTCTGGGTAGATGAGAGAGCGAGACACGAGAGGTTAGCGTCTCATTGCCTTTAACTCATGTCCGGCCCTAACAGCCTACAACAGAACATGTGCGACTTAGAGCCTGGGACTTTGAGAAGCGAGGTTGATGAAGGAGAAATTTCAACCTACCTGTCGCCTGAGTTGCAGTATGCTTGCCGCTACTGGGTGTATCACCTCAAGCAGAGCCAGCGTCTTGTTAGCAACAAGGCTACTGTAGATACGTTCCTCCAGAAACACTTCCTTCACTGGCTTGAAGCGATGAGTCTAATTAGAGATACACACAAATGTGTTTCCTTGTTAGAAACACTTTCTACGCTCGTTGAGGTAAGGTTTCTACCTTTTTCTAACGTTGTATTACACTAACATGCAATACAGGCATCAAACAGTGCTCTTTCTGCGTTTCTCCATGACGCTCGACGATTTACTCTTCGATTCCGACATATACTCCAAGATGCTCCTCTACAAATATATTCCTCGGCTCTTATATTTGCCCCAGAAGCAAGTATAGTACGAAAAGCTTTTGTAGACGAAATGCCAAAGTGGATTAAGTTATTGTCAAAACGGGAAGACGACTGGGATGCTTGCCGCAGCGTGCTCGAGGGCCATAACTCCAGCGTCAACGCCGTCGCCTTCTCGCCAGCGGGCCCAGGTCTGAGGAAAGTGGCGCCGTCACGACCTTTCTCGAGATTCCTCGCTTCCAGGAATATACAGACGCGCAGAGGCGCTTTCTCAACTCTCCGATCCATCGAAGTGTCCATCTTTGCTTGGTGCTTGCCCACGCTCAAATACACCAAACCATCCTTCGCCGACTCAGCTGTGTATCTCTACATCTCCTCACTAAGCAACGTCGCACGGCAACATCAATTGCCGAAGGCTTCCATGAAGCTGGCCTCTATGGAACTCTGGCGAGGCCTTAGAGTTTGATCTCATTCAGCACATAATTCTCCGTTAATGTCACGCAACAGGTCGACCCAGAGGGTACGCCGACGATTAAGGGAGGTGAGCCGTGGCAATAATAGATAGAATTTTCTCCCAAGTCCAAGGACACTCCTTGCCCGAACCGCAACCGCCAAGTTGAGATGGAAGCCCCCGACCTCACCTATCCTCCCCTACAAACGCAAAGACTCGCTTGACCGCTACGTAGTGAAATACTACAAGGCCCTAAAACCACGACTGCCAGTTAAAGGAACAACGAGAGAAATAGGAAGAGCAACTGGCGCCCATTTCCCAGCCAATTTGGGTACCTGAGCGGGTGAATGTAGGACTCGTTGATACGCCCTTCAATTAGAGCTTAGGTAATTCGTTGACCAGATCTGGACGCACGTGTGAGTATCCGTACGTCCTAGCTTGAATAAATGGAAGCTTAAAGTCCAGGTTGGTGGTGCGGGGTTCTCGGTTTCAATTTTCGATTTTCAGTTGTTGCACTTTTCACGTTATTAGACCACCGTAGCTATTACTAGCATTTCCTTTAAACCATGCTGTCTCGACACAACAACGCCTGAGCCCCTCCGTTTCCTCCATAATACCAACTGCTCGCCAAAGGCGGCGGGATCCCAGTGATTTGTCTCTCTCTAACATTTTGCGGCACTCCTCCGACCGACCTTGTCCCGATATTGCAGCCTGGATCGGCGGGCTCAGGTCTCCGCGTAACTGATTCATTGATCTTTGAATGGTTCGCTTGTTCGCGGACCAACCATGTCTCCTTTACCTTGCTCTACTTACTTCTCTTTCGTTTCATCAATCCAAGACGTTCACCTGGTTCCTGCCCATCGATCACGGCAGTCGCATCTCCCTTCACCTCACTCTAGTTCCGGAACTGAGATCCTCGCATGCAGCTACGGCAAAAAACGTACCCAATACCTCTACTATGTCGGCGGATATTAGTATGATCTGGCGCTCACTCTAATAGACGCTACTGCCACTGGAATCTCGCATCCAAACTATTGCTGATGTCTGCACAAGCAGCCCCATTCCCACACGGCTGTACCTAGTAAAGCTTCTCGCCACGTCAATCGATACTAATATATGACCTGGCGTCTTCCAGGGTCGATATGGGATAGCTTGCATAACTGGAGAAGGGGTGCAGTAAATATTTGCGGCACAGCTGCAACTTATTTCGGATTAATGGGTATAAAAGAAGGCAAATCTCTTTTGAAAAATAATACTATCGACTTCTTTTGCACACTTAACTCCTTATTTCAAGCTTGTATTTTAGATTAGTGCTACGCTATCGAAGCTTCGCAGAGCAACAATGCCAGTCCTATCTAAGCTCGTCACGGCAGTGCCCTTAAACGCTCGTGCCGCAACCACCCCTCCGAGTAGCCCAAGCCAACCGCTTTCTCGCCATAGGCAGTCAGAGCAGCTTGTTGCCTTTGAATTGGCTGCGCTATTCAAGGACATGCTGAAAGTTCACCGTTATAAAACCCTGCCTCCTTTAACAGTTCTAACTTACATCGCAAACTAATAATACAGGCAAGGTCCAACTAAGAGTGGGGATGCCTGTATATTTGCGAGTCTCGAATCTGCATCTGAACATCAGCTTCTATGCAACAGCCGATGTGGCGAGGATAGAGCGCCAGGCATGATTTCGCCCACGGGAGACGCTATCGATCATGGGTGCAGGCGGAACACGACATTATGAACTGGACTAGAATGGGAATCCTGATCGCCGGAATGTTGAATTCCGCATCAATCCGTCGATTGAAAGGCCTCTGATTTCGCAGGCATACCATTTATCGGCTAGTCTGCTCCTACACCGCCCTCCTAAATCTAGATAACTGTGATCACACCATCAACGACTTGGCCCCGTCGCCTTACTCCTCCGGCTTCGGCTCTTTCTCTGGCTTCGGCTCTTTCTCTATCAACGCAGATAGAGACTCGATCAACCTCTCAAAACGAGCGTCGTCCGGGATGCCTTCTTTGTATAACAAAACATACCCCATGGCAAAACACTGAACAAAGGCCAGGACTCTCTGGATAGTTCGCCCCCCTGGGTCGGCGTTCAATTTTGCGGCAAATGATTTAAACTTCGTGTGCACCTCTTGACCGACTTTGATCGCCTTTGCCCGTAGCACCTCCTCATCAGGTAGGAGCTTCTCGATTGGCTTCGTGCTGCTGTACAGAGCCTCCCTAAAAGACCGCATAGTCGAAACAATATTCATGTCCGAGGTCGAACCGATCAAGACGCCGTCCGCGGTATACCCGACTTCATCACTATTAAGGGAGACTGTCTCGATAACCAAGCACCTCCTTAAGATTGCTTGTGGAATCTCGTCGCGCTTGTTGTTGGTGGACACGGCGATTATAGGTCCCCTAAGGGGGTGACCCTTGCGCTGCTTTCCAAGGAAGATCTTCCATGCGGCCAACTCTTGCGGCGGCATCCCCTTAAAGTCGACCTTATTAATATTAATAAGCGGATTTTTCGTCCCAGTTCTCCAAAGACCGTCGGAAATCTTTCCTAAGTAATTCAGGTCCGACTAATCCCCGTTAAGCTTAAACAGGCGGAGGTATAGGTTGAAAGAAAGATTGTTGACGGACATATCACCATAGTTAAATTCCAGCTTGCGGCAGCCAATTACTTCCTTAAGCCAATGCATGCGGTGGCCCTTTCCGGTGCCTAAGGGACCCAGAAGCAAAAGTCTAAGAAGGCAGGGGGCGTTGTCTCCGAGGATCGAGCAAGCAAGGGCGATGCACATAATTGTCTCGAACAACTCACCACTTTCGCCCTGGCCCGCCGGAGTGCTAAAGTATTAATAAAGCAAAATAGTATTAACAGACTTGCAGAGGTTATTGTAATATCTTAGTTAAGAAATTAGGAAGAATTAACGGAAGAGTATATAAAGCCTTATATGTTCGGTATTATAGGGAAACCCGCCGGACGTCCCTTTTTTAATTATTTAGTCACGGTTTTAGCTAACTAGATAGTCCACAGTCTGTATATATACCTAGAGTTCTTTTAAAAGACTAGCCACTATATTTTTAGAATCCCTAACTACCTTATCTACAGCGTGGTATACGGCTTATAGACCCGAAGTTAAACTAAAGAGTATTATAGCAGCGTCCTTAATAAGGGAGTGTATTTGCTCTCTAAAAGGGACCGTAAGTTGCGCGATGTTAATATATTCCTTTCCGGGAAGAAGGTCTAATAACGTCCTATTATTAGATAATAGACTAGGTTCCACCGGATAGTCTTCTATGCCTACTGCACGCTTGCCAAGCCTGTAGATAATCCTAGTAGCGTAGGCGGCCAAAACATATACCGCGATCTATAAAACTTTATGCGGCACCGTGCGCAAGAGCTAATTGAATTTGGCGGAGCGATCTGGGTTAAGAGCTTGCTGCCAGTGTGCGTAGGACTGCTGGAAGGGATTCCGCGAGTTCTATATAAGAACGGTGGACGTCTACAGGAACAGATATTGTTAGTAAATCCCATTTTAAAGCTTGCTCTACCTCCTCTACCTCTTTAATAAACTTGGCCTTAAGATCGGTTAAGTTAACAATCGGTATTTTATTATCTAGGCGTTTGCTTCTGTAGAGCGTGATAAAGGGCTGTTCCTAAAGTAACCGAGAAGCTTCCTTTATAGCAGGCGCATGTAGGATCAACCGCGACTTGCGGCGAGGACAAAAGGGAGCAGCGTTATCCTACTACACATGTTGCACACAGGAGTAAGTGGTAGGCATTCTTCTCGCGCGGAAGGATGGACAACTTAATTGCATACAGAGAACGGAGCTCACACGCCGCAGCGTCGAATAGTCGCGCATGGTGAGGCGGTTCTTGGAGTCCACGGCTTGTGCTAAAGTTGCAGGAGGACGGGCAGCGGGTTTCCACGGCGGCGCATGCCGTCCCTGATGACGCCGGCAGCTTGGTGTCGCACTTGTGGGGAGAATTGCGAGGAGCTGGGGTTGAAACGAGGAGAATGACAGGCAGCTGCGCTTTGTTCGGCGGCGGGTTTGCGATGGGTAGGCTGGAGCATGGTGTTGATGTTCGGCGAGAAGAGGCCTGAATCGAGGCCGCCAAACGCCACTGAAGGTATGTGGACCACAGTGTGCTGCGCGTAAACCGTCAAATGACGTCGTAAATATCTTTTTGGCGGTGTGCTCCGAGTTGTCAAGGAAGGCATGAGAGTTGACGTTCGATGAGGCTCTGTGGCTTAGTCGCAGAACTACGCTAGCCGGCAAAATACGGAGAGTGGCGCGTGACGAGACCAGCACGGATGGGGCCGGAAATTGGGGCAGTCACATGGTCTAGGCTTTTAAGCAAATGCCCAACTGTCTACCCCTCGCCAGGATGTGCAGACTTCAACAGCGCCTTGAAGACGCCCCCCTTTCAGCAAAGTTTGTGTCGTCTCTCAGGTAAGCAATGCACCGTGCCCTGCAGCTTTCTCCCATTTTTATTAACATGCCGTTTATTTAGAGATCTACGCGCAGCCTATTAAAACAAGCCACCCACCAACTCCATCTACCTACACTACCCATGCCGTCGCATCTCGATCAGTTCCCAATAGATATTGATAAGGAACTGGAAACGTGGGAGGAGGTCCATGACAAAGAATATACTGCTGCAAATTTAGAAGGGGCAGGCAGACTAGAGAAATGTATAGCAGAGGGGCAGCCCTCTGCCTTAGAAAAGCAGAGAACAAATTTTATAACAAATTTTATAATGAAGCAATTTCCAGATGTACGTTCCTCTTAGCCTTCACTAATACATATATCTAAATATACCAGCTCTCGCGGCGCACGGGAATATTCCGAGCGGTTGGGCCACCTGGATCATACATAGGGGGCCCATATAATCAGATAGTTATCCCTATTCGAATCACGAAGGACAGCGTCTACATAACCCAATACCAACAATCCCCAGATCGAAAAAGTATTTCTTTGGGCTATGCTATCTTCTGCGCCGCTGGGCAGCCAGCATTTATCAGCGACGGCGTGAGGTTTGTAGCGTGGATACCATGAGAGGCTGGTCAGTTTGTCGGAGGGGAATGTTGGACGGGTTGGCCATGCCGGAAGACCATTCACACACGTCGTCGTCGTAGCTGGTTAGCATGTCGGAGGGGTTGGCCATGCCGGAAGGCCATTCAAACACGTTGTCGTCGTAGCTGGTTAGGATGTTGGAGTGGTTGGTCGGCATGTTGGAGGGCTGTACAGGCATGTTATCGTAGTGGTTTGTTAGGATATCCTCTGGTTGGAACTGCGGCGCCCCATAATGGCCTTTTAGGTATTAGCAATATCTGTGATTTATAATGAATTTTTTGTACTTACTTGGAACTTGTTGAGTCTGCGGCTGCTGAGGATATTCGCCTGTGACGAAGACGTTAGCTTTGCTATAAAGTAAGTTCCGTGTCACGCACCATTTCCTGCTCCTGAGCATAATTTCCACCCATTCCCCTGTGATATAGGACGCCCATATAAGTAACCTGAGTGTTTAGTCTGATGGTTGTGTGTTAGCACGTTAGTGAGGCTTTCTGATAGAGGAGCGGTGAAGAGTTGCGAGTATGATTGACTATATGGAGGATCAGCGTTAGAGTTCTGCAGTTTGGAGGTGGACGAGTTGGGTACCCGGAAGCATTTACGGGTTCGCCTGAGTGTATCAACTTGCGGCGAGAGGTAGGAGGAGCAGGCTGGGAGGCCGCCTGCTGTCGTTTTCGCTTTGTACTACGATTAACTTGACTATTATAATAACGTTAGGCTTCCTTCATCCAGGGCGTTGTATTTTTCGCAAGCTTGAGCAGTTTACAATATCTTAACAATTCCCGGACGAAGATTTGAATGTGATTATAAGGTATCTTGTGCCACTCCGTATATATAAACGTCGAAAAGGCTACTACTCCTATGTTCATCTCGCAATCATTGGCGTTTGTCTCTTCGTGATCATTGGTGTCCGTTTCTTCGTTGGTGTCCGTCTCTTCGTCGGGGACGGTCTCTTCGTCGGTGTCCGTCTCTTCGTCGGTGTCCGTCTCTTCGTCGGGGACGGTCTCTTCGTCCGTGTCCGTCTCTTCATCGGAGACGGTCTCTTCGTGATCGTCGGGCATGGTCTCTTCGTGATCGTCGGACGCGTACGTGGAGCCAGTTCCCATGATAGATTCTGTTCCCCCAGCTGCGTCAGATGATGCCCTGCTGGATTTGCCACTCTTCCGTAGTAGCACGGTCTCTTGGAAGAGCAGACGTTCGATGACAAGAGATTTAATCCCGCGACCAAGGGCTAGCGACACCATCTTCAAATTGTTACTGGGGATTCCGAGTCCTCTCAGGAATGTCCTCCCCCGGCCCCTTTTTTGGTTTGCCGTATCGAAGTTTCTTATAATTTTTTGAATTCTTGAAAGACCCCCGAATCCTGCAATTTCCCATTGCTCGAATTCTAATGCAAGATGTATCTCGGCGAGGGTGACTCGAAACTTATCCTGATCGCTTTTGGCGTGGAGGCTGGTACCATGGGAGATATCTAAAAGGCGAAAGTCTAGGTCTAGTTGTTCGCTCGGTGGACGGCCAACTGCAATTTGTACCGTTTTAGTTGTAAATTTTCGAATTTTTTTGCGGTGAGAACTTAAAGTATCAAGTATCGATATGCACTTTGACTTGATTTCGCAATCGGTGAGGCGATGCCTTGTAGATGCTTTGATATTCAGTACGTCGCTGGTGCTGTCTAAGGAGGGATAGGATGGAGAAGTTGGAGAGGTGCCATTGCAGCCAACAGTCGGTGCGTTGCTGGTTCTGCCTGAGGGGGAACAGGGCGAAGAAGTGATATTATGATTAACGACTGATGCGTTGCTGGCTCTGTTGGGAGTTGGTGTATCCCTAGTATCGGCGGGAAAGAGGAGAGATAGAGTGGGTATAGCAGAAGATTGGGACGCGGGCGGAGGTGACAATAATTGAAGCCTTTTCGCCGTCTCGTATACTTTGGTGCGTTCAGAGCGGAGTAACTGCTGGACATCATCCTCAGAGGCATCGGTTAAGGCATTGATTAAGACATTCAAGGCAACTTTGAGGGTATCCATGTTGAGGAGGAGGAGGTGAGTTGGAGCGAAGCACAGTGAGGCGTTCCGTCAAGTCCTGCAGCCATTTTGCTTGGTCCAATCAGCTTGCCGCCAGTACTTGCGCGCAAGTACTGGAGACAAGCTGATTGGCGCTTCCACTTTCCCCGCTCCGAGCGACAGCATTAAGGAAACGCCACTTTTACAACATGTCGCTCCAGGCTCTGCCAGCTCCTTTACTAAATAATGGACACGATGAATCCCGCATCTGCACCTCTCTTTCCGCGTCCGAATATCGACAAGTGACGCGCAAGTGGCGCGGGTAGTGCGGCCGGTATTATTCGGATGTGATGCCGCCCATGTCTCAGTAGAGATTGGCAAGCCTTCACCAGATTTGCGCATTCTGGATGTGAAAGATTGTCAGCCACTTCAACCCATTGGTGATTATCGGATGCCGGGATAGGTAGGTTGTTAAAGAGCCAGGACTTGAACGCAACAGATTCAGGGGATCTGAAGTGCGGCACGGAGAGAACCGACATGGTGATATAGAGCTGGTTACGCCCGGCTAGGATGCACGTTTGCCTTCAACCACAGCTACTCCGCTTGTTGCCTGCAGGCTCCTCTGCAGCTTTCATTCATTCTGCGCCTCCTTCCTACACCGCTTCTCATATTTTCCTGCGGCTCCTGCATTGAGCGAACCGTGCATGTTTGCCTTCTGTTGCTCTGCATCGAGTCCACCACACATCCTCTTTCTTCTGCATACGCCACGCACGCAATGACTTCTGTTATTGACTGCTTGCGTGTTGGCTGGGGTGTTATCATCCTCTGCTGCGTTACTTCTACTGTTGGTCATTTAACCGCTGCAGTACGCAAAAGGACGGAACGCAGCAGATTAAGTCATGCAATATCTGTCATCATCTTATTAGTGTACACCATCTTCGTCCTCGTCGGCTTTGTGTCTTTCATCCATAGCAAGGACTGTAGCTCTGGCACATGGGCCAATATCGGGGCGCAGCAGATTATATTGCTGTTCGATGTGAGTTTTCCGTTCTTCGACTAAACAGTATTGTATGCTTATCTGCCTGTTAGTATGTTTGTCAAATGCAAGTTATTTCTGGGTTAAGTTACCGCATTAGTACGAAGATTGTACGGCTGGTTTTACCGGCCATAGGGCTGGTTGGAGTGATTCTAACCGTTATATTTGGATGGTAAGTGTTTAGCTGTACCTGGAAACGGACGAGATGATAATTCTTCTGTAGGCTGTTCCCTTATTTAGAATGGATTCTAAGATGTATTACCGCGTCGACGTGGGCCCTTATAACCCTTAGTCTTACCGTTAAAATAGCCTGTGTTTACAAAAGCATGGTAATACCACCCTTATTTCTGCATATAAACGTAATTATCTTAGCATTAATAGTTCTTCCCGAAATTGCGTTTCTCGTTAGTGCTGTTGTATTTTGCGACAAAAATCGTCTCGGCACTTATATTGTGGAATAAGTATGTTAAGTTTTTCCAGCATCCGTTTTCTCACTAACACTTGCAGGCTTCTCTTTTCTTCTTTGCATTTATGCCCCTCTGTTAGGTCCCTAATATTAGACAACTTATACAATATATTATGCCAAATTACTGCGGCCTTGTATTAAAACTTCCTTTATATAAAACAGACGTAACTACGTCGACGACAGCCCTTATAGGGCCTAATAGCCGGACGGTAAGTAGAGGCTTTATTACCGGTTTCTAAAGGCTAAGACGAGTTACAGATATTAAGCAAAGTTAAATTATTAAGCAAAGTTAAATTATCGAAACCTCTAGCTATAACTATATTAACAACAGCCCTTATAGGGCCTAATAGCCGGACAGTAAGTAGAGGCTTTATTGCCGGTTTCTAAAGGCTAAGACAAGTTACAGGTATAGAGTAAAGTCGAATCTCCTAATAATCTCGGCCTATATTCCCGCTGTCCTAATACCTGTTCTAGGTTTAAAATAAGCAGAGGATTTTATAATACAACATCCTATAACAATCTCCCCAACAACTTATACGAATGCTTACACTCGGCTGGCAATCACGCACCACCTAGTTCGCAACGGTTCGCAGTTATATATAATCCGGAATTGGGGGGTAGGCCTTTAAGGCACTGGGGTGGGCCTTTCGAGGCACTGCCTAGCTTATATTTCCTTGTGTTCTGGGCTTGAGTAGCGGTTAGATAAAGGAGGCGTCGATTCCAGTCGTAAACGAGTTAATCGATAGTGTCGGCAAAGCCCTGGAGTTATTTTAGTGGGCGGCCCACACGGTAACTCGATAGTAACTCGATAGTAACTAGCAATTTAACTTGTAGCCGTTTATTTATCCCGCTTAAGTCTAATTACTTGCAGAAGAATACTTCTAAAGCTGTAGTGCGCCAAATATGCTGTTTTAGGCTAGCGGGCGGGCCCGTGCTTAGCTTCAGCGCGAGGCGCGCACCTTATCCTCCTTTACTACTCCTACACTATCTCTCCGCTACTATTGCCTGCGGTATTATATCGGTTGCAGAGACAAGCGGTAGTTATTTAGAAGAGTACAGGAATATTACCGTGTTAGGAAGTTGAATAATGCCTCCTTATAAAATAAGGCAAAGCTTAGTGCTCCGTCGTTATGGCCGGCGCTATAAAGTGGCCTATCTTATAGAAATACGATAATTGCTTTTCGCGGCCAAAGAACCCTGCTTATCCTTTTTCTATCGTACCGGAAACTAACTTAGGGTCTAGATTAGCACGAGGGAGAGGATATTATATTAAGCAGTTACGCCCGACGCGGCTAATAGGTCCTTCCTTATTACCTTACCGGCTCTTATTCCATCCTCACCAGTTGCCTTCCTGCACTTTTTTTTGCGTCTTCCTGCGCCCTAAGTTCTTAGGCATTAGTCGAACCGCCAGACTGTCCAACTAATCTCCTTCTATTCTACCCCTTCCTAAACCTCTGGTTCGTATTTTTTCTATAACTTAAAAGTGGCTTAGCAGTTTCTGGATAAACACCTCTCTATTATAGCGGGGAAAAAACCTTTGTACAAGCTTATAGTGTTCAGGGACGGTGGCGTCGGGAAGACAGCTTTAACTATCCAGGTGGGCCCCTTCTATATTGTGTTAAATATTAATCGCTAACTGTATTTCTAGCTATTCCTGCACTACTTTATCAAAATATACAACCCGACTATTAAGAACTTATACCGCAAGCAAGTGCAGATTAATTCCTAGTTATGCACGCTGGAAGTGCTTAATACTGCAGGCTAAGAAGAATATATCGCGCTAAGAGACCAGTGGATACGGGGCGGCGAGGGCTTTGTGCTGGTCTATAGCATCTCGTCTCGGTTGTTCTTTACACGCATCTAAGAATTTTACCGCTAAATTCAGCGGGTTAAAGAATTATCGCTATCCGGATTACTAATATACCCCGGCTCGCCACTAAGCGCATTATTAAACGGGTCTGCTTTTAGCCCGGCGCTAGTTATATTAGTAGGTAATAAGTGTAATAGGGTAATAGAACGCGAAGTTTTAATACAGGAAGGCAGGGTACTTACTTGCGAGCTGGAATATAACTTTATAGAGGCTTCCGCTAAGAACTATATAAATATTAAGAAGGCCTTCTATAATATTGTCCGGCAGCTAAGGCGGCAATAATAACAGTCTTATAGCCAGGGCTATAAGAGGAAAGCTTAAGGAGATAGTTACGGTAATTATAGCGCAAGGTATTATTAAAACCAACGCGATTCACAGGGAAAGTATAGAAGTAAGAATAATATAAAGTGTATAATCCTGTAAATTATATATGCACGTTTGCCTCTATATATAACTATCTAAAAATAACAGAGAGATATAAGTAACTATACTCTTATAATAGGCTTTAACAGCGCCTATAATTAATAGAGTCTAGTGGCCTTTAATTAAGCGTGGTAGATATTAGTAATTAAGGCTGCCCTTCCGTAGCCTTCTTCCCGTATTTGCTATTATACTAGAACGCAACACCTAAAAATATAGGTCTGCTAGCGATAAAGTTAAATAGGAGGAACTAATAGGCTATAGCTATCTAAACAATAATAATATAGTCCCCGTGGTATACCCTGCTATAAGCTGTTATTTAGATAGCTATCTAAACCGGGATATAATAATAAGGCGCAATATAGCTTTAAGTCTTACTTCCGGGCGGTATTCTACTACAGGTATTTTAAAGGCAGTAGTATTCTAGTATATAGCTATAGAGCGGAATAGAGTTTGCTATAATATACCCGGATTAGATCTCCGCAGCCCTTATATTAGCAGGGAATAGCCCCTAGTTCTAAAGTATAAGGTAGCGTAGACCCCTTACTGCTAACCTATATATAAAAAGGCCCTTATTATACTTCTATAGATTTGCAACCCGCTCTAAAATCCCTTATATTATTAACCTTTATTTATCTGCCGAAGAGTTCCTACATCCTATTACTAGCTAAGCGGCCGCTGGGCTATATAATTAAGCTCTGTTATAGCAAGCTTTCTTTACTTACCTATTTCTACTATCCTTATTTCCTTATAGCAGCACTTTAGTCCTTCTAGACTCTATTATTTTCTTACCTTTCTACTTCCTTAATCTAACCTTATAGTATTATCCCTGGCGCTAAAGCAAGGTATAGTCGGCTTATTAGAAAGTTTAAAAATAACCTAGCTAGTCTCTCTAATATCTAGAACCTACGCGCTTTAAATACTAAAAGGAAAGATAACCTTAATAGCGTGTAAAAGCTATAGGAAATAGAAATTAAAGGTATAAATTATATAAAAGTGCTGCTGCCAGGCTAAATAATACTAATATCTGCTTGCAGTGCAATAGAGTATAACTAAGATATAATACTTATTAAGCAAAGATGCTCCCGTGTTTATATAATATAGCGGACGGAAAAACAATAATATAGCTTTAAAGGTATACTAGAAGACTAGAAAGAAACCTCTATAATATTAAGTCCCTACTTATTCCACTAGCTATAGCATTAAATAAAGCAGCAGCGCTCTAGCTTGTATAAAAAGTGTTAAGGAATAGATTTGCGCGCTACTCTGCTAAAGCAATATCTAAGACTTCTATAGTTGGTTTTTCTATATATAAGAAAAGAGAATACAACTAATTACTATCTAGAACTTGTCTTAAAATTAGCAAAGCAATAGAGGAAGCTTAGATAACAATTTATAAATAGAAATATCCTAAAACCTAGTTATATTATTATATAATAGCTTGTCCTAGGAGTAAAGGTATAAGGAATCTAGTAACTATATTAAGTTCCTAGAGCGCCGGATTACAGAGCTTTTATTAACCCAGGGCGCGCTTACTAAGCTTACGCAGAGAATTAAGGAGCTGGAGAATAAGAACGCCGTGCTGCAAACGCGGCTAACTTAAATGCTTAGCTAACTATATCCTTTATTAATATTAACTGCTAGGAACATGCACTCTATCTTAAACTAGCCGCCTATTTCTAACTAGTGGCAGTTGCAGCACCTTTTCTATTATCCTTTAGTTTTCTTATCCCTTAATACTAGAGGGAACCTTAACAAAGTCTCTAAACCTGCTAAATATATCTAATAGAGCTACTATCCACATCCTTATCCGCACTAGCACCCTGGCAATGTTCCTGGCGTGCTAGATAGTTAACTCCACCTGTTAGATCTGGTTATATATTATATATATACGTGCTGGATACTAGGCGACTAATAGAAAACTTACTAATAGTAATAATAATAGGCCGGTGTAAGGATAAGTCTGGCTTGCTGGCATATAGTGGCTAGAAAAAGAAGCTACAACTAATAATATACATACACTGATCCGTAGACATCTCGAGTCCGTAGAAAATTAATTTCCCCTACTCGCTTAAATCCTAACCTGGCGCTTCGCCGCATGGATGAAATCACGTGCGAGCGCTTGCCCTACTACGCACCGTGCTGACTGTAGACCTGTTTTCAATTTAAAGGCGCCTCGCCCCAACTTCCGTGTCGTTTATAGAGGAGGCCGCTTAAGGCTATAACTATAACTATAACTATAACCATGGCTGCACACCGCGCCTGACGCTAGCAACCGCTGCAAAAATAGAAAAATAAGAGTTGTAAGTCTGCACCTTTTACTTAGCGACTCGCTCTAGTTGCATCGCAGGCCATTAATATAAGTGTAAACCGCAGAATCTCCTCGATATTGTTGCCACGCACGGCACCCGCCTCTGTTCTCTGCCGTCCACCCCAATCTATAAGAGAAGAGACAACGTTGCATTTGCTGCCGAACTCACTTTAAAGCTAAATGCGCTGCTTTCTACAGCCCAGGCAGTTAGAAAGGTGAAGTACGGCGCGGAAGCTGCTGCCGAATGGCCAATAGGCCGCACCCCGCCCGAGCTGGTTAAGAAACGCAAGGTTGAGCTGGAGAGGCTGCAAACACTCATGGAAGCCGTTACCCCGTCTGACTGCACCGACGAAGACTACGGCGGCGCGTTTCTAACACGGACGAGGAAGAGAAGGAGGAGGAACGGCCCGCCAAGACTCGCATTATTACTACCACTACCACCACCAGAAGGGGCAGCCGACGGCTGCGCGCGGCTAAACCGAGATAATCAGCTCGTCTGGTTCTTTGCTCAGCAGGCGTGAACACATGATTCTCCCTATAGGGCTGTTATGGCCCTAGTATATTCGGGAGTTGGGCCGCTGCACCGCACCTACGTACGCAGCATCATCGAGGTGGATTCAACAAGCCGTTCGAAGCGGGTGCTTAAGTTTGGAGACAACTTGCTGCTACTGTCGCGCGGCTCCAGCAGAGAATAGAGAAAATTTAATTAATATTTGTGCCAACAGTAACCCTTACGAGCCTGGCACCTTATATGTTTTCTAATCTAATTGCTGAAGGGCACGAGACGGAGACGATCACAACGCTACTAATTGAAAATATGGATATATGGCATTTTGGAGGGAACCAGCAAGCAACCGCCGTTCTAGAACAGCAGGTCCAAACGCCAGTGGGTTATCAGTGGCAAACGACGATCGAGCCCAGTTGGTTCCAATGGATTTCTATTCCGCCAAAAGAAACTCATTTTTCTCCCCAAGACTCTCGCGGTTTTATTCGTGCGTATTAAGGTCGCGTTCGCCCGATCTTCACCGACCCGTAATTTTTTGGTACCTACTTTCTCTGTTCCAGTTGGGTACGGTTTTAAGAGCCGGATATTTAAAATCTCTGATATTTGGAGAGGGAGTGGCATGCCGGGCTTTGACTAAACGTTGGTCAGTGGATATTAGGCACCGGCTATTCTTCTGGTTTCTCTCATCGTTCCTTTGGCTGGCAGTTGTGGCTGCGTATTCGCTGCATGAGATATTATTATCATGGTCGCACTTAACTTTGCCTTCGTAGCATCGTACGCGCAATTGCGTCGGGGCTTTGGGGTCTTACGGTATTTCACTACGTGGCGGTCACGGGAGGATGGGTGAGGTCGGGAGGCTTCTAAACTTGGCGGATGAGATTCAGACGAGGAGTGTCCTTGGACTTAGGAAAAAAATTCATCTACCTCCCTTTACCGTCGGCGCGTTGTCCTCTGGCTAAGCCTGCTATGTGAAGGGAAAGGAACCCGTTAGCTTGTTCAACTCCTCGCTCGTGATGCACAATGCCTGAGCATAGTCGCTAACTTGACCATCGGCGTACCTTTGCTGCATCTCGAAGACCCTCATTGCAACGACATTGGCTGGACAGCGTTTGTGCGTCTCTTGATACTTCGTGCACCAAGCGCGTACGGTGTAGCGGAGGTGGGAGCATTTGTAGTGAACTTGAGTATAATCACACATTGTGCTAAGTTGTCAGGAGCAAAATTTAAGGAAGGGAATGCAACGATGGAGGCACGACGGTCGCAAGCTTAGGAGGCTGGACTGGTATAACGTCAACACGCCTCTTGAACCACAGATAGGCACCCGATCCATGCACACTACCGACTCAGCTTCTCGAACCTACATCGGTGAGGGAAAGGGTAGGCTACTCCAAATTGCGACGAGGATGGCTTTTCAACACTAGATCCTACCTCCTATTCTCGCTGATGGATGATTCGAGATGTTAGTTCATTCTAAATGGGGAGTATACTGCACTCACCATGTCGAAACGCTTTTCAGGTTAGCATAGCTTATGCCACGCGACAGCAGGCACATTATATAAAGGCAACAGCTCAAGACCAGACATGGTATACGCCTTTATCAGTCCAAACAACCCGGAAATTCAAGGTGAGTCGCCGGATGCGTACTTACAATCAACTACCTGACTCCAACAGCAAGCCCATATTACGTTACGATCCACGATGCATTTCCCCGTCCACCGACCACCCGCGTATGATCCTCCGCTAAATATACTCGCCATGGACCGTTACATTGAGAGGCTCAAATGTCACATCGTCCAAGCCGACGATATTATTATCTGGGGAGCATCACAGGACATTTTCACCTATACACTTCAAGACGACGAAATAGCGGTCTGGATCTTACTGCTCTCTTCAGCGACTAAGAAGATTCTTCCCTTTCTTCGTCGGAGGAATGAATGGCACGAACACCAGGGCTACGTGTGTGCTGATGTCGTATTGGAAAGGGCCGATTTGGAGAAATTCAATTGTTTAGATGACAGCATTATCGAAGCAGCTATGGCTGACTAACCGTGTGAACGGGAGAATTGTGCGAACGGGAGGTTCGTGAGAGCGGGAGAATTGTGAGAGCGGGAGGATCGTGAGAGCGGGAGGATCGTGAGAGCGGGAGGATCGTGTGTACGAGAGAATCGTGCGAAAGAATGGATTGTGCGAACGGGAGGATCGTGAGAGCGGGAGGACAATAACCTGATTGACGTTGTTGGTACCCGAGCGGTGGCGTGGGTCGGGGAGGAAGTTGGTTGGGGTGGGCGGACGGTTGGGAAGGCTTGTAGCGTTGGTACGGGGGACCATTAAAGTGATTAGTATCGTTATCTCGCAATTACATAACCTCCTTGATGAATACCGCCGCACTAATTACTGGAATACCATTTCCAAGGCAGGATGGAGTCTGTACGAAACTCATAACAGAAACTATTTTTCAACATCAACCCAGGGCGGATCGAATGATTGCAAGTATGAAGATGCGCTGTCGTTTGTAAGCAGGAGCTGCTGTAGGGGTAATAGGGGAGCCGGTCTTGACTCTTTTCACCTCGAAATCTCCTCAACAAAGCGTACGTTACAGGTCCTCGGAGTGGTCTCGTGAGACAAACGCTGTCCAAGAGGCAGAGCGTTCCTAAAGGTACAGGCAATCGATGCTTTGAGCGACTTACTCTCCTGACTTTCACGTCCTTCTAGTGTTGGTAAAGGCTTTGACTTGGGCGCTCGTGGTGAGGTCCAGAGCATAGATTAGCCAGGATGAGGACGTGAAGGTGCGCATAATCTCAAGAGTGTACAAGAACGAGACTAAGGACAATCATTAAATGAGTCGCATTTATTTTGCCCAATGCTCCTTAGATTCGCACTTGAAGGAAAGATTATAGCGGCGGAACCTAAGCATCAACTCTGCCAGATTACGCCGTCGTATCCCATGCTGCAGAGAGCCCTTCTCTGATCCAACCTTCAGGCTCAGTTCCGTCTGGACCAGAACCTGGATGAGCAGTGCATTATTTACAAAGCGTCCACTGCGCATGTCCACGAGACCATTGAGCGAAGGGAGTCGCGGAATGCTTCGATGGTGGGGAAATGGGGATTGAAGTAGAGCTGCGCGCTGAGTCGCATTAGTACCCATATAAATTGAAGGGACACACGGGATTACCTAGGGAGAGATGATTCCATCGTCTCGCGCAAGTGAGAGCAAAGCAATATATTGCTTTTAAACTCGGCGCTGGGGATTGGGGCAGGGCTGTAGTACGCTTGGAGCTTCAAAGCTGGAGGTCGTGAAGCTCGCAGTTGGTTACGTAACTACCTGCGCTAAGCTGAATGGACACTAGATCATAGGTCCAATTTTGAACCCTTGGCAAGGCAACAAGATTGGCATATTCTTTTCCTCAGCCCACTATCAACCGATCGGAGTACGTCAATATCGATTGAACCCGACAAGACGGCGGACCACCTGCTTTGTGTAGGCACTTGGGCCGAGTCTATTCTTATCATCGAGGCCACGTCTACACAGAGATTCCAGAGGAATAACCGAGTCACCTGACTTTTTCGGAATGGATTATCATATTTCCATAAGGCGGGGTTTCCTTGCCGCGATTCGAAGAGCAACGTTGCTACAACAGCTAGCAACTGCGGGAATGGAGGAAACACTACGAACACTACGAACTTAGCAACGACGTCATGCTATTAGCGATAGAGCGTACACAGAACTTCTGTCCGTTTTATGGCCAACGAATAATGGCGAAACCTTCACGGAGAACTTTGTATCCGATCCGTGGAACAGCCTACAGAACCCCCAGATCGACCTATTCAATTGGCCTTTTCAGGTCAACAACCATATTGAAGGTCTTTCTACGGCGTCGAACTCGGGTAACACAGTCAATAACGCCGTCCTGGATCAGGGCTTCGACGTCTTTGGGAACGGTCCTCTCTTCCAGAACACGATACTCTTTGATGGAAGTGCGAACCCCAGCCCGAGTAATGCTGCGCCCCATCTGATACCTGCGCCTATACAAACAGCTTATGTCACTCCCCCTTTAACCCAAAGGGAACCGAAGGCCTGCATCCGCTGCTGGAAATTGAAAAAAGCGGTATAAGCTTTTATGCATCGATCAACCCGCTGATACTAACAGCTCCAGTGCAAATATAGCGAAAATAGAATATGCCAGTCCTGCGCGAGGTCCAACATTCCATTTCAGGTTTGCATTCGTGTTCGATATGCTAACCAGCCGGTTTTTGCTAAATGTAAGTCATCTTTCCCACGGTTATCTTTTAAGCTAAGTTAATAAGGGAAAAACACCGAATATGAGCAGAAGCTTGCTTGGGAGCAGCTCACGTTTACATCCACCCCAAGGCCTGTTCTTCTTCGGCATGATTAGCAGGGACCCGTTCTTTAAGCAACGTGCTGTGAATTTAAAGCCAACTCCCCTGATTAAACCCGTCTGTACTATAAAAAAGATCGGAGTTAGGAGCACATGCAGTCTACTCCCTTTGCTTTACGGACGCCAGGTTCTTTGGACATATATATTAACGAACATACACGCTTCTATCTGCAATAAGTGGGAAATAGTAATTTATAGGTTAATTAGATCTTCACAGAAGTAAAGAAGTATTTGGAGGTGATTATTATTTCTTACGGTGTCTTTAAAACGCTAACATTTTCTAGGATGGTTTAATATGGGATATGTTAAGATTATAGGCTGCGCATTGTCTGCTTATAAAGGGCTAGGAGGTAAGTAAGGTTAAGATGCTTGGAATGTCCAGAGTTCTAGACCATCGCTCGTCACTCTTTAACACGGTTCCTGCTCCTCTAGCACTGCAATACCAGCTAGACCGGAAGCTGGAACGATTTATTGCTAACCTAGAGGTGTTATATCTAAGAAACCTTTAAAAGGCTATGCAAAAAACCTAAAAGACAGCTTGGATTATAGTATTTACAGTAGTTCTTATCTTGTTATATATAAAAGAAAGGGATATTTGGAGATTGCAGTATTGGGTTCTACACCTAAATAAAGTAAGTCTGCGCGCTAGTCCATTCTTATTCCACAACTTACAGAATTCAGCGCTATAAATGGCGACACCCCGATAAGGCGGCTACCCTTATTAGTAACAGCGTGTATATTAGCAATATTCTTCTATCTTATCTATATTTCTCTAGAGAAGTTCCCCGGGAGTTTAAAGGCACTAAAGAGAGCTTAGAATTACTTTAGTTTAAACCGGCTTATACTTAATATAATTAGATGAACAAAAAAAGTGTGGATTTTTCTCTATGCTCTCTAGCGTTCGACCTAAACAACGAGAAATTCGAAAGGTAAGCGAAAGAGCAAGACTTCGGCTGCTAAAAAGCAGCTATATTATACTTATTTTGGCATCTGGAGATTATCTTAAATAATTGTGCGGATAGAGTTATAAACATTTTTAATTAAGCCGCGACAGTTAATCTATAAGTAATTAGTAATATTCCACTGCCGAGAGTGCCTACTTACAGGAGATACTGGTCTATATAATTGCAAGTATTGTAGGATCGGCGCGTTGTTTTCCTTAAAGGTCGCAAGTCTCCGTATAATAGATTTAGGATTGTTATCTATTCTATCTAATAAGTCGGATCGGTGTCTAAGACGTTCTTTTATATCTATTTCCAAGCAGTCCAAGGAGAGTATAAAGAAACAATTGCAGATCTAAGCTATAAGTTAGTCGAAGTTTAATAGAAGAGTAATTAAGCGAGTACCTTTAGCTTAAAGTCCGCCGCCTGCTCTATATTTCTTGGAAATCCGTCTAACAGAAATCTGCTTTTTCCTTCCATTTGCGCTTTGTCCATTTCCTTTTTCAAGAGCTGCGTGGTTAGTTAAGCTGGGAGCAAAACTAATTTCTGTATACTTTCCGGGATAAAGTCCCGAAAAGGAGACGTCGAGCTCCTTGCTTCCTCTCGCAACAAATCACCCACTGATATGTAATAGAAATTGAACTCCTTGGCAAGTAGGGCGCACTGTGTTCCCTTCCCGACGCCAGGCCCTCCTAAGGATGCATTAGCTAGATTAGGGAAATGATTGATGGGATGTACCGATAACAAACACGACATTAATATCTGCTTGTTATCTTGCTTTCAACTCTTCATACTTCTGTAAGCAGGTGTTACGCAGAGGAATAAGTTCCGTTAGAGTAATCTTCTCCTTCAACTGCATGAAATTATCCATGTTGTGACCAGTCCGTTCCATGTATACTACAGCTTGTTGCATACATTCCAGCTTGTCGACTTGCTTCACCAGTAAGGCAGCTCGGGTCTTCCCTTCATTGTATTCATACCACAGCTTCAATATCATGTCGGCGAAGTCTGAATTCGTACCACGGATAGACTCAGGTTAAATTGATGTGAACTCTGATTTCTATAGACGTCTAGCTAGTTGTATATATACTAGGGGAAGGAAGGGGGCCACCCCCAGGGTGGCGCGCTAGTAAGTTCAGATGAGCCCTGCACAGCTGAGGCTTCAGCTCGGTTCTCCACAGCTGAGATTTCAGCTGGGTTCTCTACAGCTGATGTTCGGAGAGTAGCTTTCTGGCATATAAGTTGTTGATCCTAGGTTGTAGTGCTGCAACCTGAGTGATGGTGCACGCGAGGAACTTAAGGGCCATTTCTTCTCGAGTGTATTTCTCCTCTTTTAAATATCAGATAGAATCCGTTAAGGGGACAAGGGTTACATACCTGCACTGATTCCATCGGAAGGAGCGATATCCCCAACTAATGCTTCTCCCATGTCGTGAACCAACGCCATATATTCCGCTTTCGTCCGCGTCTCTTCATCGAACTATTAAATGTTAGTAGGAAAAGTTAGCGGCATGCCGTAACTAACTCCAGGAACTGCTCGGCACATAAGTGCCATGTGGTACATGTGGTCGCAGACACTCTCAGGGTTTGGAACGCCGCGGATGACCCAGCCACGGCGCTCCGTATTTTTTAGGAGCTCCACTAGCTCGAGAAACAGATAGAGATCCGCCATGTCGGAATTGCGAGAATAAGATGAGGAGTGATTTAGTAGATAGTAGCGATAGCGTGGCACGGAGATCAAAATTCTCACGATAGAAATTGCGGGGATGGGTGGCTCGGCAAGTTTTCGAGCCCGTCACGTGCCCGCCAATCAATTCTGGTCACGTGATAAACAATTCGGAGGACAATAGATATCGATTCTATGTAGGAATCTGGCTAGGCTATATACACGTAGGTGAGGCCCATGCGGCCTCCAATTGAACTAGATCTATAGTAGGAACGCCTCCTCCCCTTCCAAACCCTATTTGCCTTCAAATCGCCCTGCCTACACGTTGTCGGGCATCTTATCTTCGGCACAGTCATACTGCTGCCATCGGCATCACAAGCTGAGGCTTCCTCGGGCATGTGAGGCCGTGAGATAGGCATTCGGAGGGCGGCGACGAGGCGGTGATGCATCGAGAGGAGGTCGTGATAGCTGAGGGAGGTTTCCATTAGCTGACAAGGACTTCGCGAGCGTGCGAGCACGTTTCCAAGAAGGAATCGGAAGAGGAGGGAAAGAGAAGGGTCGTGATAGGAGGTCACAAGGTTACACGAGCGTTGTCCTGCTCGTGCCGATAAGCAATTGACGTCGCCATAGCCAATAGGCATTGCGACAGTGATCTGATGAGGCTCTCCTTGTGATCTGGCAGCGAACCTGTGATCCGACGTGTCGTCGAGACTGCGTGGTGATCCGGGGCTGGCGTGGTGATCCAGCAAAGTAATCCGGAGCAATTCGTTGGCAAGTTGGGGTATATAGAGGCCCTGCCCTACGCCTATACACTCTCTCTTCTACACTCAACTTTCATCAAGTAAGTCTCAGTCTCTTCGACACTTCATCGAGCTGCTTCTTCCTTCCATTTGTCTTGCTTTCCACTCTGCTAGCTCTGATTACTACCATCCCTTCTGATAATAATCCTGGAGATCGCCTTCGATTTCATTTCTCGTCCTCGGTACCGCTAGTTCTGCAGTCTGGAGTCGCTTCTTCACAACGTTGATTGTAGCTTTTTTCTCTTCCCGCTCCCGGAGCAGATTCCAACGCAGCGTCTCGGGTAACTCCGTCTCTAACATGTTACGGCGAGTAGTGTGTGGAGATGTTGCACGCGAGTGTACAGTTGAGGTAGCCATCGGTCGGAAAACATGAGGTCGCACGAGGCTGCTATCTTCCTGGGGGAAGTGGCTAGTGAACGGGCCATTTGGTGGTTTAGGAGTTGACTGTAAGGACGGGTTCTGCATTAGTTGCGCGCCGTGGTCGTGAAATAGTTTGGTAAGTAGAGAAGGGCGTGTGAACATTGGCGACGTGTTGCACCTTTCCAACGTCATTACGCCAGGTGGCACATTGCTGCCTTCATCTTCCCACTCATCCTCAATTGCACTTCCCATCGGAATCCTCTTTACATTGGCTCCAAATGACCTCGTTGTTGAACCGTAACGTATTATCTTAGAATGTTTATTAGCATTATACGTATACAACCTTGTTATTTTCACATACTACCTGCGACGGTTGGGTCCGTCTTTCTCGAGTGGCGGATTCGACTTTACCTCGCTATGACCCAAGAGTTGATTCCCTAGAATGCCATGAGGTGGATGCGAATACGCGCGATCCATGATTGGGTTTGAGGACGCAAATGTCGAACTGCAGGAAGGCAAAAGGCGAGGGCCGATAATAGTAAGTCAACGAGCTGAAGGAGCCCGCATATGCTTGATATAACGCAGGGCTCCCAAACAAGCTGAGATTCCAATTGAAATCAGTATCAAAACGAAGCATGAGTTCACGTAACCGATTGAGCCATTTTGGCGGGGAAGAATCCATGGCCTGATTGGCGGCCTGCCTGAGACGATAAGACTCTATCCCTCTTTCGCAAACGAGTGGTGGTTCGCAAAAAGGGAACAGCACAAAATTACTGCTTGAAGAGAATCGTGGAGGTGCATAGGTGATTTACAAGGATCGTTAGCTTGACTGCAAGCCATGCCAAGGCTTGCCGACGCCTGCAGACTGTCGGCCAGCTAGGCATGCAGACTGTCGGCAAGCTAGGCATGCAGACTGTCGGCAAGCTAGGCATGCAGACTGTCGGCAAGCTAGGCATGCAGACTGTCGGCGAGCTAGGCATGCAGACTGTCGGCGAGCTAGGCATGCAGACTGTCGGCGAGCTAGGCATGCAGACTGTCGGCGAGCTAGGCATGCAGACTGTCGGCGAGCTAGGCATGCATACTGTCGGCGAGCTAGGCATGCAGACTGTCGGCGAGCTAGGCATGCATACTGTCGGCGAGCTCGTCGACGGACGGTCAGCCATCCATATACCTGTGGGAGTATGAAGGCCGGAAGAGGGGCCTCTGCTCAAGAAGATGACAGATGCGGGCGTAAAGAATGTGGCAGAGTACCACCATCACGAAATCGTTCACGATGAAGGCGCTGGTGTTGATGTCCGCAACAATTTGCGTAAAGGGCTAGGAGGCGGGAGGTATTCACTGCTACGAGGGCACTCTAATTCACTCGCAGACCTCTCCGAAGCTCCGACGGCGGAGAGGGTCATGAGCACATCGCATGCATATGCATAAAGGCGCGGTTCATGGTCATTACAGGCGTGCACTGGCACGGAGAAGACCGACTTGGTGACATATAGAGCTAGTTACGCCCGGCAAGGCTGAGGATGCGCGTTTGCCTTCAGTCACAGCGACTCCGATCGCCCATCCCAAACCTCCGGTTCGCATCTTTCCCACAACCTCTCTATCATGGCGGGGAAAATGACTTTGTACAAGCTCGTGGCGCTCGGGGACGGTGGCGTCGGGAAGACAGCTTTGACCATCCAGGTGGGTCCCCTCCACGCCTGCCAAATGCCAACCGCTGACTGTATTTCCAGCTATGCCTAAACCACTTCGTCGAAACATACGACCTAACCATCGAGGACTTGTACCGCAAGTAAGTGCAGATTGATTCCCAGTTATGCATGCTGGAAGTGCTTGACACCGCAGGCCAAGAAGAATACATTGCGCTGAGAGACCAGTGGATACGGGACGGCGAGGGCTTTGTGCTGGTCTATAGCATCTCGTCTCGGTCGTCCTTTGCACGAATCCAAAATTTCCACCACCAAATTCAGCGGGTTAAGGAGTTATCGATATCTGGATCACCAACATACCCCGGCTCGCCGCTGAGCGCATCCTCAAATGGCTCTGCTTTCGGCTCCGCACCAGTCATGCTAGTGGGTAACAAGTGCGACAGGGTGACAGAACGCGAAGTCTCGACGCAGGAAGGCAGCGCACTCGCTCGCGAGCTGGTATGCGACTTTGTAGAGGCTTCCGCCAAGAAGTGCGTGAATGTTGAGAAGGTATTCTACGATGTCGTCCGGCAGCTGAGGCGACAACGCCCACAGCCTTTTGGCTAGGGCCATAAGTTGTGGCAGGCAGACAAATGGGACAGGGACACTCGAAGAGATGGTAATTGTGGCGCAGGCAGATACCCTCAAAACCAACGCGGTTCACGGGGAAAGGGGAGTGAGAAGAACATAAAGTGTGTAATCCTGTAAATTATGTATACACGTTTGCCTTTATAGGCAACAGTCCAAGAATGACGGAGAGATGCAAGCGACCATACTCTTGCGATGGGCTTTAACGGCGCTCGAGCTACGATTAATGGAGTCTAGTGGCCTCCAATTGAGCGTGGCATATGTTAGCAATCAAGGCTGCCCTTCCGTAGCCCCTCTTCCCGTATTTGCCATTATGCTAGAACGCAACGCCTGAGAATGTGGGTCTGCTAGCGATAAAGTTGAACGGGAGGGACTGATAGGCCATGGCCATCTGAACAACAACGATGTGGTCCCCGTGGTATGCCCTGCTGCAAGCTGTTATTCAGATAGCCATCTGAACCAAGATACGACAATAAGGCGCGATGTGGCTTCGAGTCTTGCTTCCGGGTGGCATTCTGCCCCACGGGCATCTTGAAGGCAGTGGCGTTCTAGCGTGCAGCTATGGAGCGGAATAGAGTTTGCCATGATGTACCCGGATTAGATCTCCGCAGCCCTCGTATAAGCAGGGAACGGCCCCCGGTCCCAAAGTGTAAGGTGGCGTAGACCCCTTCCTGCCGACCTATATACAAGCCCTCATCACACTCCTGCAGATTCGCGACCCGCTCCAAAATCCCTTGCATTATTAACCTTTGTTTATCTGCCGAAGAGTTCCTACATCCTATCACCAGCTAAGCGGCCGCTGGGCCATGTAATTAAGCCCCGTCATAGCAAGCTTTCTTCACTTACCCATTTCCACCATCCTTATTTCCTTGTAGCAGCACTCCAGTCCTTCCCTAGCCGACTCTATCGTCTTCTCACCCTTCTGCTTCCTTGATCCGACCTCATGGCGACACCCCTGGCGCCAAAGCAAGACTCATTAGGGAGTTCGAAGACAACCCAGCTAGTCTCTCCGATATCTGGGACCTACGCGCTTCGAACACCAAGAGGAAAGATAACCTCGATAGCGTGTGAAAGCTGTAGGAAACGGAAATCAAAGGTACGAATTGTATGAAAGTGCTGCTGCCAGGCTGAATAATGCTAACATCTGCTCGCAGTGCGACGGAGTGCGACCAAGATGTAACACTTGTCAAGCGAAGAACCTCCGGTGTTTGTACGATATGGCGGACGGAAAGACAATAACACAGCTTTGAGAGCATGTTAAAAGACTAGAGAGAGACCTCCACGACGTTAAGTCCCTACTCACTCCACTAGCCATGGCGTCGAACAGAGCAGCAGCGCTCCAGTTTGCATAAGAAGTATTAAGGAATGGATTTGCGCGCCACTCTGCCAAAGCAATGTCCAAGATTTTTATGGTTGGTTTCTCTGCATGCAAGAATAGAGAACACGACTAATCACAGGACTCGTCTCAAAATCAGCAAAGTGATGGAGGAAGCTCAGACAACGATTTATAAATGGAAACATCTCAATACCTAGTTGCATCGTTATACGACAGCTCGTCCCGGGAGCAAAGGTACAAGGAATCTAGTGGAAAGGGGTCGCGCTTCATGGTACTAACCAAGGGAACAGTCGAGATTCAAGCCAGAACGGCTCCCACTATTTTTTGCACGGCGACATCGAGCCATCAATACTGCCCGTCTCTTACATGCCCAAACAGGTGCCTCTGGCGAATGAGTGGGATCAGCTACAAATCTTTGGCCGGGAAGAGGTAGACGGCGACTCCATACAGGGGTTTACAGACGCCAATGGACAGACGGTCCCAACCTGGTCGTCGCGTACATCCTTATAGATCTTATTCCTTGGTAAGCTTTCCGGTCAAGCCACAAGCTGGATCATTCTGACTCGCGTAGGCCAGGACTCCGACAGTATCTCTATGACCATCCCACCGAGTTCAGGCCGGGGGCCTTCATCGGGCACATCTGTATCAATTGGCCTTTCCCCAATGAAGCTTGCCATTACTGGGACACGGAGGCTGGATGCGCAAGGTTGACGCCGGTTTTCCAAAACCAGATTGCCGACTTAAATAGCTGGTCGATGGATCCGAAGGTGCTGCGAGTAATGCCATCACTTGTCAGAATAGTGCCTTTCCACTTAGGATGATGATAACGCGGTTGATAATACGGGTTCAGGGTTTCTTTTGGCTAGGATTTTGAAGTGTCGAGCAGGGCATAGTCCGAGGTTCTGGAAGGGGGAATAGAGCTCTGACTTGCCAAGCCTGCCTCTGCCAGTACATCACGACCCGCGGCACCACACGTACGTCGCCTTCTCGTATGCTCCACCGTACCGTTATTTGATTCTGTCATCGTAAGGTCTACCGCCCCAAGCCGTGCAGAATGACGCCCTCATCCACATCCGTCCCGCCCGCATCCTCTCTCTCGACGCCCGCATGTAGTAAGGAAAGTAATAGTCTCTTCTCTATCAGCAAAATCTCAATCCGATTCCCTGAACTGTACGTGGCGGCGGAGGTGCTTAATCTCCATCTAACAAAGGCATGACAAGTTGCATCGGAAGCGAAGGAACGTATCCGAGCTGCAAGTATCATGTAGCAGGGTACAAGGGAATGCAATATGGCGCTGTGCTTGTTATTTCCTTGCAGAGTTCTGCCAAGACATTGGAAGAAGTCTTCCAACCAATTTGGATTAGCCTGCTTACCGGGTGCTGGAGCGGCGTCGCGGCCTATCGCTGAACAATAGCCCTCATCTTCCTCCATGCGCGTGTATTACTACCCGGTTGCTCGGTCCGAGATGACACCGCTGAACGTGCTGGATGTAGTAGAGGACCTCAACCGCTCGTATCGATATGCGGCGGGGGATGGCGCGTTCACGAAAGAGCTTGGACGACACTTGTGGGTGTGCACCTTGTTTGTGCACATCTGGCCGAGCAGTCAGATTTGCGGGCGGCCAACCCGAACTAAGACATTTGCAAAAAGGTATAGCGGCGTGGTGGCGTGCACAAAACAAATAATTGAAGAGAATCGTGGAGGTGCATTTACAAGGGTCTTTAAAGGCATGCCAAGGCCTGCCGAGCTAGCCAGGGCATGCAGACGCCAATTAGGCAATGTATTCTCCCCTGTCAACCAGTCGGTCTGTGTGAACATGCTTTGTTTTGATATTGGTTCTAGCTAGATCAGCAAGCAGGGAGCTAGTTATATATCAAGCGAATGCGGGCCCTTTCAACTTGTTGCCTTACAGCAGTCCTCACCTACTGCCTTCTTGCAGGCCGACATTTGCATCCTTTAAACCCAAACATGGATTGCGCGTACTCGCGTCCACTATCTTATAACCCTCTAGGGAATGGAAGCACTCCCGCTCCGTCCCTAGTACAAGATGGGCCCCAGATATCCTTGCAGGTGATACGTGAAAACAACAAGGCTGTATCAGTATAACGCTAATAGACACCCCTAGGATGATATGCTCAACAACAAGGGGGGCAATTCGGAGCAGTGAAGTGGATTCGAGCGCAATTGAGGACGATGACGATCAGTGGGAAGATGATAGAGCGGTCCATCCGGCGAGATGAAGTTCGAAAGGGCCAGCACATCGCCAAATTTCACACGCCCTTCTCTACTTACCAAACTATTACACCACGATAATGCGCAATCGAATACTACTGAAACACCGAACGGCCTATCTACTAGCAACTCCCCCCAAGAAGATAGCGGCCTTGAGATGCGGCTTGAGGGATATAAACCGATGGATATACCTCCGCAAGCATCGTCTCCGCGTACCGCCCGCCGTGGCATGTTGCAGACGGAGCTTACTGAGTCCCTGAAAATGGGCCTGCTCGTCGAGCGGAAGGCGACGTGGTCCGTCCGAGCGAGGCTCCAGACTCCGGAAACAAAGCTTCAGGCTATGACGGAGAATGCAATTGAAGGCGCGAACTTATACAATCTCCCGGGGTATCATCAAAAGGGATGGTAGTGCTTGGAGACGCGAGAGTGGCAAGCTATTACGGGATTAAAGTATGCATATATGCTTTTTTAAAGATAAAAGGATGTGCTTCATTTCAACTTGAAAAATTGAGTAACTCACCATGAGGGGATATTATGCCGAAGCAACCTCGACCTAGACAATCACCGCATCACATCACTCCTTTATAGCCTCTACCTTCCTCTTTCATCATATTCCCCATCCCACTGCGCTGCGACGTACTCTCCGGACTCCTCGTCCCCTGGATTCTTGGCCCACCCTTCACATCTGCAGGCCCAGACCTCTCAATCTCCCTCCTCTTTCTAAGATACGGTTCGACAAAGCCAACGCTCTCTCGATCCCTCTTCTGCCTCGCCTCTAGTACCGGCGCCGTCCTAGCGCTACTACATGCTACATCACTTTTGGACACTGTGGCAGCCGTCCATACGCTACTGTACTAGCGCATCCTTAGCGCTATTCCTCAGCTTGCATGCGTCACCTTTCAGCTCAACAGGGTTCCTTCGCTTAGCTGGCTTGGCGCCTCTACGCCTATATATACCCATCCTCCTACATAGCAATACACAAGAGTTCTCATCACTTTTCACCAGCTGCCACACTGGCTGCAGGGTTGGTAGTTGCGGACCTAGTTGTGGTGGCAGGCTGGATCGTGATCTTGAGCCGTTAGAGCGACTGAAAGAGCTGTTACGGCGTGAGCGGGGCGCGGGCCCGGTATCGGAGTGCTGGTGATGAGGCGGATGCGGTTGCGGCTGATGATGTTGCCAGGGTGCTGGGCTTTGTGTTTGCGGCGTTGCGGGACGGCCGCTAGGAGGTGAAGGTATACCAGTAGCAGAAGGATGGAGCGGGAAGACGGCGGCGTTGGCGCGCTCATTTCTTGCTCGCCCAGCTGCCAGTGCATGCTCTCAGCAGACTTCTAAGGGACTTGCATCTCTAAAGCAACCTTTTGCCACATTTGGTCCTTGAATCTGTTCAGTATGTTAGCTAGGGTTCATATACTTGGAGGCGGAAATGTGCCTATGAACTCATTTAGCTAATGCCAGCTATATCTGCTACGAACTGAGAATTCGCGATCCAGGCACGGGCTTAAAGCGTATGAAGTCGGAACAAAGCGCATCGTTGAATTATGTATTAGCCCACGTCCGATATTAGAAGAGTGACTTGCTCCATCGATTTATAGGGGCACATTAACCGTTCCGTTTGGTTCGTAGCCAGCTGAAGCAGTTCTTGGTGTGAAGCAACGCCGGTCAGTGCTCTTCCACGCATTCACCTCTCAAATATATTCAGCATTGTTATCATGATTAGAGGGTCGCTGCAAATGGTCGGCAGCAAGAACGCGGAGGATAAAGAGTATATATAATACTAGAGCACATATTACTATCTAAATAAGCTCTTGAAGCGGGTAAGAGTAGAAGAAATCTATATACGACACGAAACCTCAAGAAACGCTCGGCCGCTGGGGACTTTGTACTCCCGCATGAGTTGTTAAACGTCGAACGAGCTCTACTATGTATGCAAACTTAGTCCCCTGGCGCTTGCAGTTGTAAGGGGTTCCAAAAGCTATATTGAATGATTCCACGACATCGAAGGCGCAATCGGGTTCTTCCGCGCAGCTGAATAAGGTTTTACGATCTTCACAGTCCTCTAATTGGACGCCTTGCTGCAACTGATAGAAGAGAGCTTTAACACGATTGTGGGCAGAAATGTCCTCTCGGCGCGGTGAAGAAGTTGAAACTCGTGCCACTTGAGTTCTTTGAAACGGTACGTTGATGTAGAATCGAGGAGCGTTTCCGTGAAGTACTTATGCATCAAGACTTTGACCGATATAATATTTCCGATTTGAAAGATTCTAGAAACCAGCAGCTGCGAAAATGGTTAGATGAGGAAAGGCATACTGACGGAAGGGCATACCTGGGGGAATAATATAAGCGTCGAGGCGGTCCGAGCTTTGGGCACCGTCCTGTTCCGTCTTGCAGATAGGTGCAGGAGAAGGGGGAGGTGTGGGAGGAGGCAGGTGATTTATCCTGAAAACGGAGCGGGAGGGCGGTGAGAACAGGGGTGAAGGTAAGGCAAACAAGGCAACCAAGTGACATGGGCATCATCAAAGCAGGGCGTAAAGATGCGGCAGTGAAGGCTAAATATATATAATCCCCCTATGGCTCATTTAGATCCTCCCGCTGTGGCTCTAAGGGAACTAAGCTGTAGATCAGCTATGGCTTACGGCAGACGGCGACGATAAGCATAATAATGCTCTGGGTTGTGAACGGGAGTGCGGGTGGCGTTCCGGGGTTGCTGCTATCCCGAAAATGGAGGGACCTCGAGGTCCCTCTATTTTCGGGATAGCGGCATAGCAACCCCTCAACCGGCATATTTTCTTGGCAATGTGTCGGCCTTGTGGTTCATCACTTTCAGAGATGGGCGAACGAATTAGGGGCTTTGAGGGAACCCAAGCCCAATATTCAAATTACTTGGAGCAAACCGTCCGCCAGTTACAAGAGCAAGTCATTCGATTACAGAGCGAAGTGCATCATTTGCAACAGCAATTAGGACATCAGTGCTCGACGACGCAGCTATCAACGACGCAGTCATCAACCACAACACAATCGTAGGGGACGCAGATTAGGGATTGCCCCTTTATTGACAAATTGAAAGGTGAGAGCGGCCTTTGTTATCGACTTCGACTTGGGGTGCTCGATCGGGGCTGCTTGCTGACGGTGTTGGTGGCGCTTTACCTATGGAGGGCGACGAGCTGGATGGCGACGGGAGCAGGGATTTCGAGGCTTATCATGCATCCTCGATCCCTGGTGTGTCCTCGACAAGCGCAATGACTATGCGCGCTTGGTTGCGCGGTTTTGGTGCGATACGTCAATTTTGGTGGGGCTTCGAGTAGTCGTGCTGCATGCGGAAGCCAGAGCTGCATTGTGTGGTCTTGAAATTTAGGTGCAGGGCTCTTGCAGACACAGCCCTCTCCGGCTGCAAGTTTTCCTGCAGCAAGGTCAGTCTCCTATCTCTCCTTACGCAACTGCAGCTGCCTGCATATTCCCCAATTCACATCAGCCTCGCAGCTACGCCTAGTTGCCTGATTGATTCTGGAAACAGCCGCAGAATATGCAGGTATCCATATCTAAAGAGAATAGCCTAGAGGATGGCATGAGCACCAGAAAAGTGTATATATAGTGTGGCTCCACCTCACTTTCACTTTACTTCTTTAACTCCAACCTCTTCAGCTCCTCCCATTGCTCAAGCCCTGGTCCTTCTCCGCTTCCTCTCCAACTTCGAGTTCTACCAAGTAAGAGCTAGTCTCTGCCTTGTCTTCTTGAGGTCACGAACAGGGCTTACTCTTTGCAGATATCTCGTCAAATCCAACAGTCACGCCGTCCCAATATGGACGACCAGGCGGCAAGAGAGATCCTCCAGGCAGTACTCAATGATCCAAACGCTTCTAAGCAGCTGCTATCTTGGGGAACGAATGCCCGAGAGAATAGACCCAACGCAATGGCACGACATGCCAACGCTAAGGACCAAGGGACAGAGGGAGACCAAGGGACAAAGAGTGGCCAAGGTACGGGAGACGGGAAGAGTGGGAACGGGCAAGAGCAGTAGAGCCTCGTTACTACGATTGAAACACTTTCTTCTTATTAAAGGTTGGTAGTACATTGACGTAGGAAGAAAGCAGGAATAACAAGGAATTGAATAACTTGTTTAATAAAATGCTGCTCGCAATTGGCCATCGTACACTTTCTTATCTTGAACCTTCGCTGCTCTAACTTCAGCAGCATCCGCAGCCCAATATGGCGCTACAGTATAATCGAATGATGTACCTGTACCATAAGACTCTTCGAACCTTAGTTAAATATGCTGGAGGAAAATACAATATAACCCTTTGGGGTTATCCAGAGACTGAAAATACCAGAAGTTTCCTATTTTCCAACCGTTTCGCATAATATTACCCGTGGCTTTCGCGTAGTGCAAGTTTCTCGTTCCTCGAAATTTGCCCCACTTCCACCTAACTAGTTAACACAGGTTGAAATTGATGTGAACTCTGCTTTCTATGGGTGTCTAGCTCGTTGTTTATATACTAGGGGAAGGAGGGGGGCCAGCCCCGGGGGGCATAACGTGGTATCTCTTCCTGACGCGTTACTTGATTCATCCTGTTTCCTGATACAGTACTGATACCGTGCTGCAGCACTGCTGTTGCACTACCTGTTACTTCCTCCTGTATCAGCATGCTATCCTGATACGTTACTGCATATGAGTTGCTGACCCTAGGTTGTAGTGCTGCAACCCGAGTAGTTAGGTGGCCGCCATCTCAGTGCACCGGCCACCTCAACGCGTCAGTTGTACATAGATTATTTGACACCGTGATTGCTCCATCAACATCATGGATTTGACCTACAAACAAGAAGAAATGCCCGTGCAGGATGCATTGGCAGCCTTCCACAACAATACATTCCCCTCCCTACGAAAAGCTGCTGCCCATTATGGCGCCAAATACTCACGCGTCACAAATCGTGCCCGAGGCCTTCCACCACGGAATGAACGTATTCCACACAACCTATTGCTGTATCCTTATGAGGAAGAGGGCCTTCTGATCTGGCTAAGACGACGTGATCAATTAGGAACGCGTGCTACTACATCAGAATTGGAGTGGGAGTGCAATTCAATTTTGGCCGGCCGCCATACCGGCACAGGCGACCCCCCCCTCTGCGGCGAGCATTGGACACGCCGCTTCCTCCTGCGGCACCCGGAATTTAACCTGCGCACTGAGAATCCTAAGGACCTTGAAAGGCAGGCAGCGGAGGACCCAAAAGTGCTGTCGCGTTGGTATGAGGACTACAACAATACCGTGGGCCTGTATGGCATACAACCAAGAGACCAGTACAACTATGATGAGACAGGCGTGCGCCTAGGCATAGGCAAGAAGGAGAAGGTTATCACAACGTCCAAGAGCATTCGAATCACCGCTGCAAAGGATACCAACCGCGAATCAGCCACGGTTGGTGAATGTATCTCTGGCGATGGAGAGGTGCTGCCGCCGCTCACCCTTTTGGCAGGCAAAACCATCCAAAAGCGATGGCTCACCAACACCACGGAGGAACTACCAGGCAACTACTTAGTAGGCGTGAGCGACACTGCATACATTAACGATGAGCTGCTTCTCCGGTGGGCAAAGCACTTTGAATTGTTTTCCAGGAAGCGTCAGCTTGGTAAAAATCGGCTTTTGATATTGGATGGCCATACAAGCCATTTCATAACGCAATTTATTGAGTACTGCGACAAGCATTGCATTATCCTTTTTGCTACAATTCCTCATACAACACACATCTGCCAGCCGCTCGATGTCGTGGTGTTTCAACCATATAAGCATTGGTATGGCAAGGAAGTGGCTCGAGCGTATAGAAACGGGTGCATAGATTTCAACAAGATGGAGTTTCTACAAGCAATTCACCGCTTTAGAATGATGACATTCAAGCACGGCACAATTATGAGCGCATGGAGGAAATCAGGCCTTATTCCATTTAATCCAGAGATTGTTATCTCACAAATACGGCTTCCTTCACCTGACCGACCGGCAACACCTGCACCTGCACCAGCAGCATTAGGAGTGCCTACAACGCCGCCTATTTTGACACCAAGCAATGCTAGGATGCTTGCTGAGATGGCCAACTGTCTGGCAGACGAATCTGATGATGAGATGCATGAGATATACTACTACAAGTACATGCGCGGATCTATGGCAATTGCACATGCTAGCGACGCCGCACATCGTGATTTGGAGCGCCAAACAGCTGCTGCTAGGAAGAGAGAAGACAACAAGAAGGACTCTCGGATGTCACTTCAGACCGGGGGGGTGTTGTATGCCCAAGAAGGAAGGGAGGCAGTGAAGAATAGTGAATTGACTAAGCTACGTGATGCTCGTGACAAGCTGGAGAGGCTAGAAAAGAGGGCATCTAACAAGATTAAGAGGCAGCAATTGGCTAAGGATGTAGCCGCTCGGAAGGCTGTACGTGAATACAACAAGGCGCACGGGATTGTAGTGCCTAGGGGGCCTAGGAGGGCTGTAGAATAGTGAATGTATATTATCATGATTCGTTGAGGTGGCCGGTGCACTGAGATGGCGGCCACCTAACTAGTTAGGTGGAAGTGGGGCAAATTTCGAGGAACGAGAAACTTGCACTACGCGAAAGCCACGGGTAGTGCGATACAAGATATTACTATTTTTGGAAGGAAACAGTCTCTCCTCTGCTTTAAAAGAGTTCAAGAACTCTCCATGCACCTTACTGTAGGCCTCAAGGTGCTCGCCTCTTTCTAGTTAATCCACTCCTCGGCTGGTTAACCACCACAGAGGGTGTAGCATTTCAATTGGCAACGAGCACGCCCACTCTAAGTCGATAAGAGATTTGATGTGCCAATCGTCGTCGACAAGTATATTACTCTGGTGGAGGTCTATAAGGGTAAAAACAAAAGGTCTATAGCAAAGATTGCGAGCAATAAAATGGGGATGAATGGCTCGCATAACTGTTAATGCCGCCATCTGCGCTCTACCGTTGTACTCATCGCGGATGGAATTAGGTTGATGTCGTATGCGATTATCGTGGCACCTTAAGAGATCAAGTAAGTATAACTCCGTGGTAGAGTACATGAGGTTTCTGTCGATGCCGGTTGGAATTCCCTCGTTTTCTAAGTATTAGAGTCGAAGTGTCAAAGACCGATTTGTTAGACTCAGAATGCCTCGATTATTAATTGTCAGTGATCCTATACGTGGCAGGGGAAACTGAGTCAAGGAGAGGATAATACAAGACAGATCGCTGAAAAGGTTGGCCCTTCGGACGCGGTTATGACGTAGTTCTTCCCAAGATTCTAAAAGCATCTTCCTATCTTTCTCTTCTATATATTCCATAACAAGATATCCAGTCTCTAGGGGATAGGGACATCTGTGGCCTATGTATCGACATGGGAGGGAGTATCTAAGTAGCAATAATATGGTCTGTTAAAAGCACCACATTAGTCGGGTGTAAAAGGGCATATTTTCAGGCGTGGTGAACTGTATAGATTCAACAAAGAGATTAGCATATTGTCTTAAGGTAGGCCACGAAAACATACACTCTGCCCATTGGAGAAACCAAAACCCCATAAGTATGGTATTGGAACAGAAGGACAGTTCTGCCGGATCCAGATAAAGGCCGCGGCTTCACAACGGAGCTTCTCGTCCGCATTTCCTAGATATTTTGAGTCGCCTGTCTTGTAGGGTAGAGGAAACCGGATAAGCACTCTTTTGCTGGTGTCGTGAGCCCATTTGTCGGCGTAAATTGGTATGCAAACATTGAAGCTGCCCGTCATCCACTCCGAGGGTTCTGCCATTCGACAAATGTTCCCTTTGCTAGAGCCTAGGTGGCACGACACAATAGCTTTAATTTTATCACGATAAGTGAGGAGATAGACAAAGAAACGCAATCGTTGCTCGGGGTATGTTATTCTCAGAAGCGTGTTATCGTCATCCTCGAGTGCTTCCTGTAATGTAATCTTTCCTAGAAGAAGCGCACGCGATTTCGACGTTGCATGCTGAACCTCTGATGCATGTTTCTGCTGTTCCTATATAGCCGTCAAATTAGCAATTTCCAAAGATGCGGGAGTTTCTTGACGGAAGCATACAACACTTTGCGACCTTAGAAGTGGCGACTGGCTCGTGCACGCTACCACCTCGTGCACGGTTTCTTAAAAACCCCAACAACATTGCTAAATTGTAACGCTCTAATAGAATTAGCTAGATTTTTACTATTATATACTACTATACTTAGTATTTAGGAATATAAAAAAATCACTAAAATATATCTATTATATATTAAGTTACTAAAGGTTAAATAAAAAGATTTCTAATATAAAAAAATCACTAAAATATATCTATTATATATTAAGTTACTAAAGGTTAAATAAAAAGATTTCTAATAAAATAACTTAAAACTTTTAGTATATAGTATAAATATACTATATTTATAAGTTATAGAAGCTTTTACCTAAATTTAATAATAAAAGTTTAATATAATTAGTTTTAAAAAA
>NW_022985452.1:483223-493913 GCF_010093595.1 Mytilinidion resinicola | reverse complement strand
TATAAATAATAAAAAGTTATTATAGTTTAAAATTTTTTATATAAACTTACTTATATATATAATATTAAAGTAATTTTAAATAATAAAAGCTATATTTTTATTACTTAACTAAATATAAAGCTATTAAAGTATAATTTATTAATTATAACTATATGTCAGGTCCGTGGCTGGAAAAGGGTTGTATTGCTATTGACGAGGTTGCTGTTACAACCCGCAATACGAACTACCCGAGCGCAGAGGCACTCGCGGAAACAGACAGACAGATCGGGCTAATCACGCAGGACCAGGTCACGGAACCAAGGGGAACACGTGTCAGACAAATAGGCATCCTGCCTTCCACCACGGACTGTTGGTGGATGGGAACGATCTAGGGGGACATCACGGGAACAGGGCTTCACGTGATGGCTCGAGGAGCTCGAAGGCGCGAGCCAGGCGAGCGCTCGAGGAGCTCGAGGCTGCGAGCCAGAGGAGCGGCTCGAGGAGCTCGAGGCCGCGAGCCATACGAGCAGGAGGTTTCTTAGGACGGAGCTTTCGTATATAGGGACGCTCCTTTGCATAGATAGGAACCTCGTGTTCAACTCAAGACTTCAATACTACCTATTGGAAGTAACAACCCCGTCTTGCACCCTGATTGATTATTGCCTCACCTTTTGAAGACTATTGCACCCCGACGACGACTTGACCTATACCCTGCCTTAGTGTGTGACACTTGGAAGGTGTAGAAGAGACGACCCGTTACAGTTGCGTGGAGAGAAGAGAGGCTCCGGCCACGAGCCTGCTATGTAGTTGAGCGCGCGCCGGCAGAACCCCGGGCGGCGGAAGAACCCTCGGCCCGCGATCACGTGACGTCCGTGCACGTGATGACCTGCAGCCTCGATGACTACCAAGAGAATGCTAAGGAACGACGTGACACTATAAATATCTAGTACTTTAATTTAGAATATTTACTTAGCAAAAACTTTGTTCTTAATTATTATAATATTTATTAATAGAATTACTATATATACTATTTTATATAGTAGTTATATAGTAATACTTTTATATAGCTTAATTATAGCTTTTATTTATTTATATTTAATAAAAATATATAGTTATTAAAGGATTTAAATCTATTAGTTTTAAGCCTAGTTACTCCAGAAATAATTAATATATTTAATTGAAACCTCTTCTATAGTAATTCTAGCATATACTAATATATAAGTTTTAATTTATAGCTTATTATATAAGAGCGTTGCTGTATAATCTAATTTTAATGGGTTGGAGAAAACGTGCACAAGGTGGTAGCGTGCACGAGCCGGTCGCCACTTCTATCCGACGATTGAGCAGATAGTTATAGTTGAGACACGTCTTTATATCGGCACAGAAGATCCCAAATGTGGACGATTAACGATTGAGCTTCGAAGAGGTACGGCTGAGGGTGAATACGACTTTGATGTCAAGCGCTGCGATGCGCGGACACCAAGCCAGAGCCTGGTCTGGAATAACTTCGGCTTTTTTAGAGACATGGACTGCAAAGGGCTTAGCGAATCTTGGCGAGATAAGCGACAAGCTCTTCTTCTCCTCCAGTCATCTCCGGACTGCTTCTCTCGAGTTCTTATCGCCGCCCTGTGGTCTAATAACACGTTCCTCTTTCCCTTCGCCTCCCGAACTTCCTTTGAACGCCCCTTCCCGTCCAGACATCAAATGGCGTCCAACCCAGGACTATGCCTGTGCGCTGCGAGATCCTTTCTGTCCTTCTTTTCACTCCTATGGGTGCTTCCTACTAAATGCCTCGAAAAACTACAATCTCCGACCAAAACACACCAAAACACGGTATTATCGAATGCGGTACAATTTTCCTGAGAGAGTTTCACGACAGTGACGCGGGTGAAATTGAACGTCAAGTGTATCAGCGGCTCGGTTCGCACCCTAATGTTGCAAAGCTGCTGGATACCTAAACAGATAACTCAATCATTCTCGAGCGAGGCAACTCCATGCCGAAGATCTGTCGAACTTCCTCCGCAAATGAGATATCAATTGGAGCGCTTATGCTTGATAGGCCAGCAGAGTACTCTACTGGCTATTGAGCAGGTTTCCGGGGTAGAATCGGAGGGAAAGGGAGGTTATCGTGATAGAAGGCGCTCACAAGGTGACACAAACACCGGATTAGGTCGGGCTCGCGATCTTGCGATGAGCAATTGACGTGGCGAGGAGCCAATAAGATGCAGAAGAAAGATCAAATGAGACTCCTCGTAATCTAACGGAACGTTGGTGATCTGGCAAGGTAGCTGGTAATGCGATAAGCTGTCGAGGAAGATGGCGGAGTGATTCAAAAGAGAGCTACGCAGCGCCTCTACGCCCTTCTACACTCCACTTTCTTAAGTAAGTTTCAGCTTCAACTCCAACACTTCCTCGAGCTTCCTCTTCTCACTCATTAACAATCTTCTATCGAGCCTTTCTCTCGCTTCACTTCCATTCTCCCGACATGGCAACAGTTGACACTCGTCCTGGCTCAACGGCTTCTGGTCTTCTAAGAGGCCCTAGAGGTGGAGGCGATGATCCGCCGGACCCAGGCCGTGGTCGCCGCCTCACTCGTTTGCAGGAGGCCGAAGGCATATCGGAGCATGAGGTTCTATGGCAATTCAGTAAGTATGCTCTTGTTGTCTTTGGCTTCCTCATGCTAATAATAAACAGTCAAAGACAACCTCAATCGAAAGGTGAACTTGGGCCTGATCCGTCAACTACATAACATCCTGCGCCGATGGAGGCACGCCACCGAATGCGAGCACCCTATTCCAAAGAACCTTCGGCCGTACGCAGTGACTCTCAATCATCCAAACTACGCTCGATACGGGCCTGTTTTCGAAGGCCCGAAGGGAGTTCCGATTAATCTCAGCCTCCAGGAATACTTGCGGATTGACCAGTCCAAGCCCATCTCCAACTCCAACCGCTGGTATGCTTCGAGGCTCCCAGCTCTCTTCAAACAAATATGGCGATCTCCAGGATTATGATCAGAAGGGATGGTAGTAATCAGAGCTAGCAGAGTGGCAAGCAAGACAAAGTGCAGAGACACTTTAGTCGTTACAGTATATTCCTCGTAAGGGTCGCTTTCATCGTGACGTAGTGGAAAACCCGGAAAGCAAGGCGTGCTTTCTCGTGATTTCCGAGCTGACACGGGGGGTGATAGTCTCGGTCGCCAAGGCGAGTTCTATGTCGGGCATCTTCGGGCTCGCAGCCTTGCGAGACCGAGAAGTCGGTGGGCAGAGTGAATATCGACCCTACCCCTTAACTACTGCTTGATCCAAGTCAACAAAGTCTCTCCTTCGGACCCTCACACTACTTATTACAGTCCACGAAGAAGAATTCTTTCGGGCTCCCTGCCCTTAACACCATCGCTCTAGTCCAATATGAAGTTAACCGCGGTTATCGCCGCCGCCATCTTGGCTGCCAGCGCCAATGCTCTCGCTATTCCAGCGCCAGGTAAGCCCAAATGCGTTCCTAAGCCTCTCTTTAAAACATAGAGCTGCCATCTGGTTAGAGGATTATTGGCTGCAACAACAGGATTGAGATTGGACGAGCGCACGGGGATGTGCTACAAGCCGAACGTGGTCTAGTTAGGGAGATAGTGTCAACTATAGACAGGTTCAAGTCGATACAGTCGTTCAGGTCCTTAGAGAGGCCCACGGGCACGAGCGTATTGTCGTTCGAGGACCAGCAGAGGGTTAGGTCCAAGCTCCACGTATTACTGAAGGGCAAGCCGCTCACGGTGACGGAGAAGGATAGGACCGTGAGGACCGTCAGGAATCATGGGTCTGCTCAGGTTCAGTCACATCGCCGCCCTCAAGCACCACTACCTGTCCACCTCAATCAGGCCGATGCTCATCCCGAAGGGAAGGACGTGGGGGAAGGAGTGGTCCTCGCGACGATCATGCAGCACATGCCCTTGGTCGTCAGGACGCTGACGGCGATCTCCAGGTCCACCACTATGTAGGAGAAATTCCTGATCACCATCTGCCTCCACTCCTGGATCCTGCCGGCGCCGAAGCTCACGATAGCCTTCCTGTTCATCGAGATCCTGGACTAGGCCATCTCGTACATCCTTGTTCTCGTGGCCACTAACATGACGGTGATGTTGAGCAAGGTTCCGTTCACCTGCGGGTCCCCGGACACCGTAATCCTAACCACCTCCATAGGGTTCGGTAGCTTTTTAAGCACCCTCGGCCTCGAGCTGATTATCAGGATCTCGTACTGCTTGACGCCCCTGGCCACACGTCCTCTTCTATGTGCGCCGTCGCGATGGGAACCAGAGACCCGTTGTCGGTGACGTTCGGGGTTATATCTGCACACAAGAGGTCGACCGTGGGCTGCTTCATGCGCCTGAGCTCGGTGACGAGCAGCCTGTCGTTGGGCACCCCCGAGAGCATAAACTCGAAATTCGTGGGAGGTCCTGTTCCAGCTCTCCCTGAAGGTCATAATCGGCTTCGCGGACTCGATCACAGACGTGAGGCTCCTCACGCCCTTCTTCAGCTTCGTGCTCCCGGCCACGCCGAAGATGAGGTACTCTACAGTGCACGCGTTCCTGGAAGCGGCACGGTTTCAAGCCTATCTGTAGGTGCAGCGCGAATCCACGGTTTCTATTGTTAACAGCTTTCTCGCCTCCTCTAAGCCCTCGTCGCGAGGCATCCTCTGCACGGCCAGCAGCCTCACCTACGATAGCTCCGCGCCGGAGATCTATGCAGGAAGTGTAACCTCCGATTTGGTGGGTGGGTGTAGCAAGATAATTAAAAGCTGCAGAGCAAGCAACAAGTGGAGGTGCATCCACCTCAGAGCTCTATATATCACCACATCGGTCCTCCGGGCCGCATTTTCACCTCTCTTGAACCGTGCAAGCCTTAGCTCTAACCTGCTCAGCAAGTCGTGGTAAAGAAGTCCTACCATCCAGCAGCTACGTATTAGTCTTGGCATTTCGGGATCCGAGGCTAACCCGGCAACTGCCGCTGCTACTGTGGAACTGCGATCATCAACAACATCAACATCACTCAACACTCGCGGACCATTTCCCCACCGCCGCCGCTTATGGCAATCGCCCGGTATTCCTCCAAGCGCACGCATGCCGAAGCTGTGTTTAACCACCTACACGCCCTGCCGCCATGTGACCAAGGCCCTGTTACTGCGCGCCGGGTTATTGGGTCGACTATAAGGCCGGCCACGGCGATGCGCTCTCCACTGCCAAGCGCCAGCGGGTGCTGCGTAGCCTCTACCCCACCTCGCAAAGATTAAACGCCGCGATACGCGATATAGCTGCAGTCTCACCTACACATTGATCGACGAGAGACAAACACCCTTGGAAGAGGGATGTAGAGATGGCGAAGGAAGTGGTGGTAGCAACACGACGGGGCCCCCAATGATAGTATGTCCATTCAGAAGCGAAATCAATTGCTAGTTTGAGGTCCAAATAAAGTGTCTCTGTTACACAACATTGCTGCAGTCAGCTCCTTGGAACGGTGACACTTTGACTCATCGCCTCTGCGCCGAGTCTGATATATGTACATCATAGTTCTTAGATATAAGCGGTATTAACTTCATTCCTGTCATCATGGCTATCAATTGCGTACCCTGCGACCAGACTTTTGGCAGCGGCGAGGCTCTACAGCAGCACAAACGAGACTCGCTCGCACATGCTTTCGACTGCGCAACTTGCGAACGCTATTTCGGCAGCGGCACGGCTCTGCAACAGCACCTACGGAACTCTCCCGTTCACCTTCCACTCTTTGACTGCGACGACTGCGATCGATCCTTCGATAGCGAGGAGGCTCTAGAACAGCACATGCGAGACTCGCCTGCGCATGCTCCGTCCTTCGGCTGCGACACTTGCGATCGATCCTTCGGCAGCGAAGAAGCCCTAAAGCAGCATCTAAGGGACTCCCACAATCACCGACAGGCTTCTAAAACCCCTCTGGATGTATTATTCCTCTCTTTCCGGACCTTCGAGTATGATCCTTCTCTACCACCAGCAACGTCCTACACCTGTTTGCGAGAGCACGAGGGTTGGCGACGTGGCGACATTGCGTCAAACGATGCCTGGAACAGATACCAAGATGCGTTGGAGAGCGAATTGCGCATGTGGTATGGGACAGAGGACGATTTGACTGCGTGGCATGCGCTTTGTCGTGCTATTGGTGTGAAGCCGCTTCCGCAAACATGCGAGCAATGCGAGGAAGTATGAGCTCATTATACGAAACTCTAAATATGCGTGCTGATCCTGATTATAGTCTGTCCGAAGGACACATGTCAATATTGTTACTCAGGTTGAAATTGATGTGAACTCTGCTTTCTATGGGTGTCTAGCTCGTTGTTTATATACTAGGGGAAGGAGGGGGGCCAGCCCCGGGGGGCATAACGTGGTATCTCTTCCTGACGCGTTACTTGATTCATCCTGTTTCCTGATACAGTACTGATACCGTGCTGCAGCACTGCTGTTGCACTACCTGTTACTTCCTCCTGTATCAGCATGCTATCCTGATACGTTACTGCATATGAGTTGCTGACCCTAGGTTGTAGTGCTGCAACCCGAGTTTGTTGATTTGATTGAATGGGGACGAAGACGTGAAAATTCCGAGGAAAGAGTCCAGACCTTTCGCAATGTGGCAGAGCTGCGAGCTTATACTAAGGAGACGGGTAAGGTATTTCGCAATACGTTCGGTCAAGAAGACAGCAGTGTTGTCCTGAGACACTTGCTTCGGAAGATTTTTCGAGAGAGCTTGTGAAAGGCGTAGGCTAGTGTTTGTATCGTGGTCGATATGCTAGTGGTTGGGGGCTATAGCTGCTTCGTTTGCTGTAAGGTCAATGCTTTCTTCGCGAATTGAACATTATAGAAATTATTTTTAGTGGGTCGAAAGAAGTCGCCATCGATCAAGGTCGGGCAAGCTTAGAGTTTGCCGACCCACGGCGGGCGTTCCCATTGCGGGGCAATCGATCGTCGATCGATTGCCCCGCAATGGGGGGACTAAGTTACGACCGGGGTTACTTGGCAAACATGGGTGCCGTCTTCCGAGTTAGATCAATAGGTTGGCCGGTTGTCGTTCGCTATAGATAGTGTTAAACTTCCGCAGCCATCCGCCTACCAATTAATTAGCACGGACAACTCTCCGGTCTCATCAAGGATCATCGCTAGTCATTTTAAACTACTAGTCATGTCACTGAACCATACATGATAAATGGGTTGAACTCCTCTCAGAGAGAAATCATGTGAGCCATAGAGATCAGATCCGCTATTCCAAGTAGGGTAAAAGGTCAAACACCGCGAGTAACTTCAGTTTAGCACCAATGATAGATTGACACGAATATTGTTGCATGCAGGTGCTCGAACCCTTCTTACCAGGGCGGGTACTCAGCCTGATGAAAGATCACCTCCCGCAACCTTCAAAGCCCACAAGGTCTTCTTTCATGATGGCCAAGGAAAACATTCTCGATAAATTCACGGTCTTCGATCTATTGAATGGCGCCTCACCAGACTTGTCAACGGAAGAGCGATTGCGTCCGTGGCGACATAATCGGTCCCATTCGTTTCGCTTGCCACTTCTAAGAATTTGGGACACGTTTTCTGGGAGTCAGCCCGACGAACACAATAAAATGAACTCCAGAGCGCCGAACAAACGTCTTGACAACATCGAATCTCGGCGAACTTCTTTAGCCACGCACATCAACCACGAAGATTGGATGCCAACACCTTTCGTCTCATTTACAAGCTCGCCAGCAGCAGTAAATGAGTTGGCGGAATGGAGAAAATTGAGGAGGGGAGACCAGACTCTCACAGCCATAGACCCCAGTATTCGTATAAGTAACGGACTGCCTATCTTGGACCTCGCTGCTGAAATGGAGCACTACGACATTTCGAATCCATACGGCAAGAAGGACCAATACTGCATCGACCACTATGTTTGTCTCTGGCAAGTCACAGAGGATGAGATAATTAGTCACTGGAAGTGGGACGAGCTTGCTGCGTCTGAGAACTGGTACGAAGACATTGTTATGCCCGCTTTTCAGAACTTCAGTCAGAGTTCTATTCCGAAAGCTGAAGATTCTGACCTGTCAAAGATCATGGATAGACTTAGCCGTAAGTTCTCAGTAATCCACGATCTACGAAGCTAACGAAATCAGTGCATGACGAATCGCCAGATGCAGCGAGCTATCTCAGCGAAGTGCCAGGTACATTGAGCGTAGGACATAATTGTTTCTCTGAGAACGAGTTCTGGGTGTCGGACAATAGCGCTGACGAGGGATGCTACTATGACGGAGAGAATGAGGACTGGGACACCGACGATGAAGTTGAATAGGCCAATGCAGAGTGGGGATCAATCAATCAATCAACTTTGACGTCTCCAAGTTGATTGATTGCTTCGTTGAACAGGCTGTGATTGATTTGATTTGATTTGATTAATTTCTGAGATGCTCAAGTTGAGTTGATGAGATTGATACTTTTTGACCCCCAAGTTGAATTGATTGGTTTGATTGATAGATTGATTGATAAGTTGATTACTACTTAGGAGGTTTGATGCCAATTCGACGCCAGGAGCGTATAGATTGCAGAGCACTAAGTAACTCAGGCTTTATATTAAGGCGTCGTACGCCCAGGAGATCGCCAAGTTCGCTGAAAATTCTCTCACAATTAGCTGAGGAGGCTGGGATGGAGTAGATATCAAGGGCTAGCTGGCCTAGAATAGAATAGCGATCTCTTGTGATAACCTAGTACTAAATAGGGTCCTTCGCTAGTGGGTTGTCCTGTTTCAGAGTTGGCTCGCGCTTCCACCTCTTGTACTCGTCGTTAACAGTTTCCTCCATCTCCTGCTTGCCCTCCTCTATAGAGTTCCTAAGGAAGTCTGCTCGGTCGTTTATAGGGCTTGTTCAACGGCGTTTTGCAGGCCTTATATTAGGAGACAAGGTAGGAGATACTGCGCCAGCAGCCTTTGCAGCCACCTTATCCTTATATGCCTGCCACAGCAGCCGGAAGGAGCTATAGCTATTTAAAAGCCAGTTCTTATATAGATATAGCCTATCGCGCTTTATATTATAATCCTTTAGCACCTTCTATAGCCCCTTAAGCACATGTTTATATACTAGATAAAGTATTATAGCTGCAAAATAGATAAAGGTATCTTCTATCTTCCTATAGTAATCTGCAAGCTTTTTATAGGCGGCGTTAATATTAATAACTAAGTAATCTTTAGGTGCATCTAAATTCTTATAGTTAATAGCCTTAAGCCTCTTCTTCTGCTTTTTAAAGGCTAAAAGTAGCTATTTAAATATAATAAGAACTTCCTAAATAGCTCTATAGCTACTAGCTAAACCTCTGCCCTATAGCTATATTATTGCATTTTTAAATAGCTTAAGCAGCTGCTTATACTCTATAATTATTACCTAATTACCTGTATTTAGCCCTTACTTCTTAATAAAGCACCGCAGTTTCTTCTTTTTTATATTCTTATACTAAAATACTACTTTAATATTATATTCCTTAAGCTTTATATATATATACGCGTTAAAAGGGCCTTAGAGCTTATAGGCGCACTTAAAGCAATTATAGTAAAAGTTCTACTAAGTTCTAATAGGCTTAATAAGCTTCTTTAGTTTATAAAATTTATTGCAGTGCTTTAAGTTTTCTGCCTGCAGCTTAATAAACAGCTCTCGGGCTTATAAAGAGGCGCTAATAGATAATATAATATTAAATAGCACCCTAATAGGCCCGGCTTTCCTCTACTCTGCTATTAGCAGTTCTTTTTCCTATATTACTATTAGCGTAATATAGAATAGTAATAAAATTAGAGATGTAATTTTACCTATATATTTATATCTATACTTTTAAATACCTTTTTATTCTTACCCTATATAATTGCTTAGGCAGCTAAGTTAAGAATATAGCAGGTATAATATAACTAATACTAGGAGATGCTAAACTTAAACTTATTAGCTATTACTATTAAAGCAGTATTATTATTTATAGTATTATTAAGTATAAAATAGCTAAGGCGCTTAGTATTAATTTTAAATAATTATAATATTAAGCTAACTATCTCCGCAATATTCTTGCCTAAGTGCTGGCCTAGAAGAACAGGCAGGCCTAATAAGTAGTCCTCTAGCCGGCTATTCTTATTTAGATAATATATATATATCCTAGTAAGCGCACACTTATTGCTAACTAAAGTCTAATTATTAAATAATATATAGATAAGGCTAGTTGCCTGCTGGAGGTGTTTAATTACAGCGGGTATATAGGAATTATACTTAGCTATAATAGATTCTCGGAGTGTATAATAGGTCTTCTATAGGCTTAATTTAGCAATAGGTCTAGCAGCAGCAATTATGCTGCGGAAGGCAGGCTTCTCAATAACGCGTAAAGCCTGATTATCATCAGCAACCCAGTGTTAAACAGCGCGTAGAAACTTCGCCCGATTGAAGCTGTCCGCCAGCTTGTTGGCCACGTCCTGTGGAACATTAATGCCCTGGAACTGCATTGTCGCCAACACTGACGTCTGGTTTGGAGTAGAGAAGTTGATCTGGCCATCTTTATCAACCCTGTGGCCACGCTGTTGCCGCCCTAGGTGAGCCATAGCTGACAAAGTAGCCTTCTCAACGTTGAACTCGCCGCTAGGTATTCTGTGTATGTGGCAGTACTTGCAGAGCCAGAACTTCTGGCGCTGCTTTCGATGGTAAA